>NC_056418.1:30000-330000 GCF_905147365.1 Aricia agestis
CCTAACCTAACCTAACCTAACCTAACCTAACCTAACCTAACCTAACCTAACCTAACCTAACCTAATCTAACCTAACCTAACCTAACCTAACCTAACCTAACCTAACCTAACCTAACCTAACCTAACCTAACCTAACCTAACCTAACCTAACCTAACCTAACCTAACCTAACCTAACCTAACCTAACCTAACCTAACCTAACCTAACCTAACCTAACCTAACCTAACCTAACCTAACCTAACCTAACCTAACCTAACCTAACCTAACCTAACCTAACCTAACCTAACCTAACCTAACCTAACCTAACCTAACCTAACCTAACCTAACCTAACCTAACCTAACCTAACCTAACCTAACCTAACCTAACCTAACCTAACCTAACCTAACCTAACCTAACCTAACCTAACCTAACCTAACCTAACCTAACCTAACCTAACCTAACCTAACCTAACCTAACCTAACCTAACCTAACCTAACCTAACCTAACCTAACCTAACCTAACCTAACCTAACCTAACCTAACCTAACCTAACCTAACCTAACCTAACCTAACCTAACCTAACCTAACCTAACCTAACCTAACCTAACCTAACCTAACCTAACCTAACCTAACCTAACCTAACCTAACCTAACCTAACCTAACCTAACCTAACCTAACCTAACCTAACCTAACCTAACCTAACCTAACCTAACCTAACCTAACCTAACCTAACCTAACCTAACCTAACCTAACCTAACCTAACCTAACCTAACCTAACCTAACCTAACCTAACCTAACCTAACCTAACCTAACCTAACCTAACCTAACCTAACCTAACCTAACCTAACCTAACCTAACCTAACCTAACCTAACCTAACCTAACCTAACCTAACCTAACCTAACCTAACCTAACCTAACCTAACCTAACCTAACCTAACCTAACCTAACCTAACCTAACCTAACCTAACCTAACCTAACCTAACCTAACCTAACCTAACCTAACCTAACCTAACCTAACCTAACCTAACCTAACCTAACCTAACCTAACCTAACCTAACCTAACCTAACCTAACCTAACCTAACCTAACCTAACCTAACTTAACCTAACCTAACCTAACCTAACCTAACCTAACCTAACCTAACCTAACCTAACCTAACCTAACCTAACCTAACCTAACCTAACCTAACCTAACCTAACCTAACCTAACCTAACCTAACCTAACCTAACCTAACCTAACCTAACCTAACCTAACCTAACCTAACCTAACCTAACCTAACCTAACCTAACCTAACCTAACCTAACCTAACCTAACCTAACCTAACCTAACCTAACCTAACCTAACCTAACCTAACCTAACCTAACCTAACCTAACCTAACCTAACCTAACCTAACCTAACCTAACCTAACCTAACCTAACCTAACCTAACCTAACCTAACCTAACCTAACCTAACCTAACCTAACCTAACCTAACCTAACCTAACCTAACCTAACCTAACCTAACCTAACCTAACCTAACCTAACCTAACCTAACCTAACCTAACCTAACCTAACCTAACCTAACCTAACCTAACCTAACCTAACCTAACCTAACCTAACCTAACCTAACCTAACCTAACCTAACCTAACCTAACCTAACCTAACCTAACCTAACCTAACCTAACCTAACCTAACCTAACCTAACCTAACCTAACCTAACCTAACCTAACCTAACCTAACCTAACCTAACCTAACCTAACCTAACCTAACCTAACCTAACCTAACCTAACCTAACCTAACCTAACCTAACCTAACCTAACCTAACCTAACCTAACCTAACCTAACCTAACCTAACCTAACCTAACCTAACCTAACCTAACCTAACCTAACCTAACCTAACCTAACCTAACCTAACCTAACCTAACCTAACCTAACCTAACCTAACCTAACCTAACCTAACCTAACCTAACCTAACCTAACCTAACCTAACCTAACCTAACCTAACCTAACCTAACCTAACCTAACCTAACCTAACCTAACCTAACCTAACCTAACCTAACCTAACCTAACCTAACCTAACCTAACCTAACCTAACCTAACCTAACCTAACCTAACCTAACCTAACCTAACCTAACCTAACCTAACCTAACCTAACCTAACCTAACCTAACCTAACCTAACCTAACCTAACCTAACCTACCTAACCTAACCTAACCTAACCTAACCTAACCTAACCTAACCTAACCTAACCTAACCTAACCTAACCTAACCTAACCTAACCTAACCTAACCTAACCTAACCTAACCTAACCTAACCTAACCTAACCTAACCTAACCTAACCTAACCTAACCTAACCTAACCTAACCTAACCTAACCTAACCTAACCTAACCTAACCTAACCTAACCTAACCTAACCTAACCTAACCTAACCTAACCTAACCTAACCTAACCTAACCTAACCTAACCTAACCTAACCTAACCTAACCTAACCTAACCTAACCTAACCTAACCTAACCTAACCTAACCTAACCTAACCTAACCTAACCTAACCTAACCTAACCTAACCTAACCTAACCTAACCTAACCTAACCTAACCTAACCTAACCTAACCTAACCTAACCTAACCTAACCTAACCTAACCTAACCTAACCTAACCTAACCTAACCTAACCTAACCTAACCTAACCTAACCTAACCTAACCTAACCTAACCTAACCTAACCTAACCTAACCTAACCTAACCTAACCTAACCTAACCTAACCTAACCTAACCTAACCTAACCTAACCTAACCTAACCTAACCTAACCTAACCTAACCTAACCTAACCTAACCTAACCTAACCTAACCTAACCTAACCTAACCTAACCTAACCTAACCTAACCTAACCTAACCTAACCTAACCTAACCTAACCTAACCTAACCTAACCTAACCTAACCTAACCTAACCTAACCTAACCTAACCTAACCTAACCTAACCTAACCTAACCTAACCTAACCTAACCTAACCTAACCTAACCTAACCTAACCTAACCTAACCTAACCTAACCTAACCTAACCTAACCTAACCTAACCTAACCTAACCTAACCTAACCTAACCTAACCTAACCTAACCTAACCTAACCTAACCTACCTAACCTAACCTAACCTAACCTAACCTAACCTAACCTAACCTAACCTAACCTAACCTAACCTAACCTAACCTAACCTAACCTAACCTAACCTAACCTAACCTAACCTAACCTAACCTAACCTAACCTAACCTAACCTAACCTTTTTTTTTTTTTTTTTTTTTTTTTTTTTTTTTTTTCCGGAGGGGGAAATGCATTACGCATACCACCCAGGCGCAGGGGGCGACCCGAGTGGTTATGTGGGACTCCCGCGGCTAATGAGACCACGGTATACCCACTAAAACCCCCCCCCCCCATCTTCCGCCACACCGCATATTGACGGGGCCACAGGAACGATACACACATCTGTGACCCCGCCAGCGGCCCGAAGACTCCACGATGGGCGCACAACACGTGCGCCCTCCTCCTCGGCCCCCACCAAGGCTGTAGCAGACGCCCCCCGAGTCTGCTACTTGGAGGCCATGTGGCAGATCAGGTCTGTGGCTCTGCCACCGACCACACCTCGGCCGCAGAGGATAGGGCAAGCGGCGCACCGTAATACCTACTTGCCTCCTCCTCTGCGGCCCCACCAATGCCGTTCAAACGGAACGGCCCCGCCAGCTCGCAGGGGGGGGTAGGGAAAGCGGCAACCTACCACAATGCCTCTCCCCCCCGCGATCCGTCCTCGGCCGCAGAAGATAGGGCAAGCGGCGCACCGTAATACCTACTTGCCTCTTCCTCTGCGGCCCCACCTCGGTGCGCATCCGCAGCGGACTCCTCCAGTCCGCTGGGAGCGCCCTCCTCGGGCCAGGCGGCGACACCGGCCGGCCCTGGTTGCCTCTTCGCTTCACCGCGGTTGTCCAAGCCGCGGTTACTAAGCCCCACCGCCACGACAAGGCGTGCAACCATCGGGGGGAACCTAACCTAACCTAACCTAACCTAACCTAACCTAACCTAACCTAACCTAACCTAACCTAACCTAACCTAACCTAACCTAACCAGTTCCGCTCCGACCGTGGCCCGAGCAAGTCGCAAAATCACGCGCTCCGCAGTGTAAAATCATTTTTCGCGGCCAAATTAGTGAAAGTGACAAGTGCCATACATCACCAGAACCGGATTGACGAGACTTAGACGAAGGTGAAAACCGCGTGAAAATCAGACAATCCTAGCACGAAAAATCGTGGAAAAACCGTATTTTTCGCGTACTTGTGACATTTGAACGCGTGCGGCACGCGTTTTTCCACGGGAACCCTCAAGTTTTTTCATCTCAATCGACGCTCAGGATTCCCTGCTTGCTTCTTCCAAAAAACCAGAAATTTCTGGCGCTTGGTTGAGGAGTAGCAGGGCAAAAACCCAAGAACAGCTCGAGGGCGGAAACGCGGGGAAGTGCGGGGGGAAGTCGCGAATACGTCAACTTGAAGCGGAACATTAGGGGCTTACCAAAGCTGTTTTCGGATTCGAAATCGGACCAGCGGTTCCCGAGAAAACAGCGATCAAAAAACCGCCAAATTTTTGGACGTCCAGATTTCGGAATCTAAAGCGACAACATAGTGCTCTAATAATTTTGTGTGACGAGGCTTGTCTAGCAGCTACCGGTTGCAAAGTGCTGTGATTTTCTGGCGGGCGGTTTCGCCGAAAAACGCAAAAAACCTAAAAGTCTAGACTTCGACTTACGAGGTCTAGACTCGCAAGGGAGCAGCGGACCGGCGCCGGGAGTCTTCGCTGGCAGCCGGGAGTTCAGCAGACCAAGTTAAGTACCAAAAACTGACAAAAACAAGTGCTAAAAATAGACACTGATTTTTAAAGACATTTTTAACATAGTTGGAAAGATACCATAAGGCTCTTATTCAGTGTATATATAATTAAATTTGTGAATATTAATAATAAGAAAGCCTCATTTAATTTTAAGTAGTATTTAAGGAGTTATTTGACAAAATAGGACTGGAGAAAAACTCCATACAGAAAAAATACCTGGGCGGGCGCCACGCCCCCTGCTTAGGAATTTTAACGATAGCGGCCAAAATATTAAATCTCAAAACCTGACACTAATTTTCCCAGATAGGATAAACCGTTTTATTTTAGGCTACAACATTTTATCAAAATTGGATCGGTAGAATTAGTTTAATTGACAAAGTTTTAAAGTAAATAGTGACGTCAGGATTCAACGTTTTTCAGGGCTGCAAATGACGTTTTTCGCCGGTCGAAGAATATTTCTATGATTAATTTATTTGGTTTGACACTCCCACTAAGTATCAAAATATATGCAAAATATAGATCTTTAAAAGAATAATTTAAATTGGTAATTATTTAACAAGGCATAAAACTGTATAATTGACATTAAAATAAATTGAAACATAATTAAAATTACCATCTAAATTATAAAATCAGCATAAATAGTTAAAATAAAAACAAAAACAATAGTATATAATTATTAAAATTAATTATAAACAATAGAACTAATAATATAAAATTAAAGAACTAAATATAAATTTAAGACTAATATTATAACAATACAACACATAAAACTTATTAATAAAACCGTTAATTCCTAAAAATAGACACATAAAAAACTTAAAAACATCAGGTGCTTTTCAGCTCGTTTGTCAGCGCATTCCATAAAGACGCCAACCCTACAGTATCAGCTAGGGCGATCTTGCGCCCAAGAAAATAGGCTCCGCCCCATAGTCCGAGGCATGAACGCTGTTTCTAGTAACTAATAAATTCATAATTAAATATATCACTTTAAAATACAAATATCATAATAAAATCGGATTAATATACCATCTAATAATTAAACTAGTAAAAATAAATACAAATACATTATAATTATAGTTAAAATTACTTAAAAATACCGGACAAAACATTAAATAAAATCAAAAAATCCGCGTAACAACTCAACTAGTCAAACTCTAAATTAGTAGTAGCAATAAACAGTCAACTTAACAATTTAAAACCATTTTCAAACCCATCTTAAAAGCAAACTTTAACGCTCGGACTATATTACACAGGACATAGTTAAAAACACCATAAGTGCGAGAGAGACAGGTAGGGCTGCCGCGCGCGATACCTGTCTTGCTCACTGCCCCGCCCACCGACGCGCTCAGGGCTGCGGATCAAAAATTTTTTGCAAACCCTATTGAATAAAAATTACATACTTAAAACTAGTAAAATAATAAAAGATAATTGATAATAATATAAAATATAAAATTAAAGCTACAGGTCGTCATAATAATAAAAACAATAGAAGAAAACATTAAAATAACTACAAACAATTCTTTTAGTAAAATATAAAAAACTTTAAAAATAACATTAAATATACATATAATAAACTAAATAAATTAGATTAAAATATATATGAAATTGCACAAAAATCTAAAATCTATAAGTAAAAATAATAATAAAATATTATATACATATTAAACTACAGTAACATAAATAAATAAATACGAAATAACCAGTTATAAAAATCTGTGCGGAAGACAAAACATAAGTATTATAAAAACAAATTAAAACATACAGTAATAGAACATAAATAATAATATTATTTTAAATATAGCATAATAGGAAGTTAAGAAAAATCAATCTTCCCATCAGGTTACCCCCGCTCATTGATACATAAAAATAACACATTCTTGCGTGTGGCAGCCCTGACACGCCCACTTGGCGTCAAGCGCTGTGTGTGGTCTAGTAGTTCAAGAGCCGCCGCGCGGTAATTTTGTTAAAAATAAAACGGGTAATATATTGGTTAAATAAATAAAAATACAATTAAAAATAAATAGAAATAAACAACATTAAAATAAATAACTAAAGAAATCGGTCAAAAGTAGTAAAACATAAGTAGAAATAACATAAATAATAATAAAATCGCGGGATAATAGTTAATAAAATTCAAAATTAATAAAAGACAGAAATTAAATTATTGGTACTTTTAAAAAACATAATAAAAACATTAACATAAAATAAAAGTAATCTGGAGGACTACCGGCTCTCGAACTAACATAGATCTAAGCTGATAAGAAGGCGACTGCGTCTTTGCTAATAAAAAATAGTAGGCGCTTGATTTATTTCAAGGCGGGCTGTAACAAGAGCTAAAAAGTATTGCTAATTCAAATATATAGGCACTTACAATTTAAATTGAAAGTAGCTTTTACTTAAAAACTAAATACATTTAGACTCAGATATTATATAAAAACTATAGATACGGGATTAAACCTACGATTGACACCATAAATTTCTAATTTCGACCGGCGGAAGACGTCTAAAACACTAAAATAAAAGACGAGGAACGAGGCCCAAAAAGCCGAAAGTACGTAACTGACTAGACTGTATCCTTTTGGAGCATCTGCTAGTTTAGTTTATAAAAACTGTGATAACGAAGTCCTTAATTAACTGAATATACAGTTATAGGTACTTACCATTACTTTAATAATTAAATTAAGAGTATTATTACAGGGACAAAGATAAGAAAATTTTACTAGTTAAATACTTATATTATATACACATATTAATCATATTACAGACAAAAATATACACATATTTACACACTATAGACCTAGGACTAGTAACATCACAGTTATTATTAGAATATAGACCGAGTGCATCATTTTCGGTGCATTCGTTAGGTTAAGGTTTTATTTTGACATATTATATTATAATTTACAGACCGAGTGCACTATTTTTAGTGTGCTCGTTAGGATTAAGGTTTTTAAAATTGGCAGACTGACTGAAAATAGTAATTACTATTAAAACAATTTGACAAATTAGTATAATTTTAAACGTAAAATATAAGGAGATATTGCTATTGTAAATCAGCAGGGACTTAAAATCAAACTAGTAGGAAACTCGAGTCCCTGTGAAAAAGAAAAAGCAACAGAATTTTGCGTGATCGCGTTCTGCTTTTGAAACACAAAAGTTTTATTCTAGTCATCTTTACACACTATAAACATTTTAAAAATTTTATAAAAACCTTAAACCTAGTTTAATTTATTTTAGTTAATATTTTAATATTTTATTTTTACAATTTTACTATATACAATTTTACAAATAGACGCATTCCCCCTTCAAATTAGTTAATTAATATACTTATAAAAACTTACATTTCTTTTAAACAATAATGGCAATGGTACATACTCCAAAATGCCCTACAAAGAAGCCCAAAAATAGACCATCCCTCGACGCTCCCGCCGGTAGCGCGGGCGGCGCAAGTAATAGCTTAGCCGTGGAAAATAACCCAATAGAAAATTGGGACGCGGTGCTGGAGGAAACGTCGAGGAAAGTAAAGAAAAGTATTTATCTGCTAAACCAAACGAGAAATATGAAGGGTGAGCTGAGGGTTGGCATAGCAGATAATCTTACTGCCGTTTTAAAACAATTACAGACAATAGTAACGATGGATGATAGACAAGAAAAAAGGACAATAGAGATGAACGATGTAGAGACACAGTGTGAAATAGAATCCGAAACACAATATGAAACGCGAATAGAAAGCAACTGTAATTGTTTTGAAAAGGTAAATACGGTATTAAGTGAATTTAAGAAAGAGTATAGGCGGGACTTAGAGTATAGGCGGGACTTAAAAGAGATTAGGGATTATTTAACAGAGGTGGCAATAAGGAATGTGGAGAGTATACAAACAAGGATAAAAGAGGAAAAAGGAAAGGTAGCGAAAACGGTAACAAATGAGGTAGGGAAAGCGGTAAATACACTGAAAGACGTAATCGGGGAACGGGAAGTCAGGATGCATGAGCTTAGGGACTATTTAACAGAGACGGCAACTAAAAATGTAGAGCGTATCCATACAAAAATAGAACAGGAAAAGGTAAAAGTAGTAGAAACGTTAACAAAAGAGGTAGAGACAGTCGGGGGGCGGGAGGTCATGATGCGGGGCGAACCGGAACGGGAGACACCCCCAACATATGCGAGTGTCGCCCGGGGCAAGCCTAAGTACAGGACCCTCCACTCCCTGATTGTGGCAGACAAGGAAAACTTTATGCCGACTACGGAAATAGTCCAAGAGATGGGAAAGATAATAGAAGCGAGAAAGGAAGGCATACAAGTTGACAGGATTAGGAAAGGGAAAGGAAGAAAGGTCATTGTGGGCTTTAGGGACAAAAAAGATAGGGATAAAATTTTAAATAAAATAGAGAAATTGGAAGGAAAGTTAGAGGCACAGAAAATAGAGAATAAGGACCCCCAGGTTGTGTTGTACGGGGTGCTTAAAAACAACACTGATGACGAAGTGTTAGAGGCCATCAGGTCTCAGAATGGGCACCTCGTGGAAGACATCCTGGGAGGGGGAGAGGATAGGATGAAAGTAAAGTACAGGAGGAAGGGAAAAGATGATCACACTGAGCACGTGGTGCTCACTGTGTCTCCGGGGCTGTGGGCGCGTTTCACCGAGGTAGGACATCTATATATAGACGTCCAGCGCGTCAGGGTCGCCGACCAGTCCCCCCTAATCCAGTGCTCGCGCTGCTTAGGGTACGGACATGGGCGGCGATTCTGTAGTGCCACCGAGGAGAAATGCGCACACTGCTCCGGGGCGCATCACCAGTCTCAGTGTGATGATCGTAAGGAAGGTGTGAGGCCGTGCTGCACGAATTGTCAGAAGGAACATCACGAAGACACAGGCCATAACGCACTTAGTGCGGAATGTCCGGTCCGTCAAAAGTGGGATGTCATAGCGCGCGCAACAGTCGCATACGATCCCGACTCTAAGTGAGATATGGTGTTAAGTGGTTGCAGAAATTGGTAAATTGGATGTAATTAATTATGTAATTAAAAACACCAATGCAAATAAACAATTTGTAAATGTGTTGTGAAAAAAAAAAAAAAAAAAAAAAAAAAAAAAAAAAAAAATCTTAGCACCTACATGAGATTATTGATAAAGCAATAAGACAAGCATGTAAGGCATAAGATAAGATATTAAAAAACAAAATAGCACAACACATACGACGATCTCTCTGTAACTGCACACTTATCTATTACCTGTACTTGCGCGCGCTATGACAACACCACAAAACTGCACTTCTGTTATGCTTTATAACACAATGCAACTAAAAACTGGCCGGGGTTCCGGACTGGATGCTAAAGACAATTGTTAATATGGAACTGTACCTTATTTTGAATTGTAAAATTGTAGTATTGCACATAACGAAACCTTATGAAACGAAATTGTATATTAATATGAATGTAACATAAAAATAAATGGAAAAAATATTTTGGAAAATGGATTAATATAAATAAAGAAATGTAAACTAAGCAAGTCACGAAAAGAAATGTAAAATTGCAATATGAATAAATTATGTATTGAAATTCTATGTAATAAAAATTTATATAAATGTGAATGTATCAAAAAATTAAAGAAAAATGTATCATCTAATAAAAATGTATAGTATAGTAATATAAATATAAAATAAATGTAAAATTAAATATAAGTAAAATAGGATCTTGCAGAAATAATGTATGATGCAAAGAAATTGAAATAGAAAATAAAACTAAGTTTAATATATTAGTAAATAAAACATAAAAATTAATACGAATGTAAAAAGTTAATAAATGCAAGCAATTGTCCCTTCTTATGGAAGGGGGAACAAGAGGTCCCAAATGAGGGGCCGTTAAAAAAAAAAAAAAAAAAAAAAAAAAAAAAAAAAAAAAAAAAAAAAAAACCTAACCTAACCTAACCTAACCTAACCTAACCTAACCTAACCTAACCTAACCTAACCTAACCTAACCTAAACCTAAACCTAAACCTAAACCTAAACCTAAACCTAAACCTAAACCTAAACCTAAACCTAAACCTAAACCTAAACCTAAACCTAAACCTAAACCTAAACCTAAACCTAAACCTAAACCTAAACCTAAACCTAAACCTAAACCTAAACCTAAACCTAAACCTAAACCTAAACCTAAACCTAAACCTAAACCTAAACCTAAACCTAAACCTAAACCTAAACCTAAACCTAAACCTAAACCTAAACCTAAACCTAAACCTAAACCTAAACCTAAACCTAAACCTAAACCTAAACCTAAACCTAAACCTAAACCTAAACCTAAACCTAAACCTAAACCTAAACCTAAACCTAAACCTAAACCTAAACCTAAACCTAAACCTAAACCTAAACCTAAACCTAAACCTAAACCTAAACCTAAACCTAAACCTAAACCTAAACCTAAACCTAAACCTAAACCTAAACCTAAACCTAAACCTAAACCTAAACCTAAACCTAAACCTAAACCTAAACCTAAACCTAAACCTAAACCTAAACCTAAACCTAAACCTAAACCTAAACCTAAACCTAAACCTAAACCTAAACCTAAACCTAAACCTAAACCTAAACCTAAACCTAAACCTAAACCTAAACCTAAACCTAAACCTAAACCTAAACCTAAACCTAAACCTAAACCTAAACCTAAACCTAAACCTAAACCTAAACCTAAACCTAAACCTAAACCTAAACCTAAACCTAAACCTAAACCTAAACCTAAACCTAAACCTAAACCTAAACCTAAACCTAAACCTAAACCTAAACCTAAACCTAAACCTAAACCTAAACCTAAACCTAAACCTAAACCTAAACCTAAACCTAAACCTAAACCTAAACCTAAACCTAAACCTAAACCTAAACCTAAACCTAAACCTAAACCTAAACCTAAACCTAAACCTAAACCTAAACCTAAACCTAAACCTAAACCTAAACCTAAACCTAAACCTAAACCTAAACCTAAACCTAAACCTAAACCTAAACCTAAACCTAAACCTAAACCTAAACCTAAACCTAAACCTAAACCTAAACCTAAACCTAAACCTAAACCTAAACCTAAACCTAAACCTAAACCTAAACCTAAACCTAAACCTAAACCTAAACCTAAACCTAAACCTAAACCTAAACCTAAACCTAAACCTAAACCTAAACCTAAACCTAAACCTAAACCTAAACCTAAACCTAAACCTAAACCTAAACCTAAACCTAAACCTAAACCTAAACCTAAACCTAAACCTAAACCTAAACCTAAACCTAAACCTAAACCTAAACCTAAACCTAAACCTAAACCTAAACTTAAACTTAAACTTAAACTTAAACTTAAACTTAAACTTAAACTTAAACCTAAACCTAAACCTAAACTTAAACCTAAACTTAAATCTAAACCTAAACCGTAGTCCATGTTGTCTTAAATATATTTATAATTAACTTAAATAAGCAATTTTCTGGACATATTTTCTTTTTTAAAACTATTAAATGGCTGAAGTTTCTGAACCCACCGCTATAATAAAAAACGCTCTTATTTTTTTTTTTTATCAGTTTTACCTAATGTAAAAAAAAAAAAAAAACCCTAATAGGCCTCCATGACACTCGAGTGACTACAAAATTAGCACCTTCCCCTACAAGTAGTGTGCGTTTATTTCTTTTTCTTTTTTTTTTTTTTTTTTAATTTCTATATGTCGAAGCACATTATGATATAGAAAAGATAGTAATTTAGTTCATGATATCGATAAACTATAGTTCAAGTAATGAGAATCCGTAAAAACACGTAAAAAGCTATGCAATTTTTGTAGCCAAATTATTAATTGATGTGACATTTTTAGCACTAATCTTTACTATAATCTACACAAATATTATAAAGAGGAAAACTTTGTTTGTATAATATTAATGAATAGGCTCATAAACTACTGGACCGATTATTAAAATTCTTTCATCATTCGAAAGCTACATTATCCACGAGTAACATAGGCTAAATTTTATATAGGAAAAAAATAGGTTTCCGTAAGATATTTGAGTTTTTCGGAGACAAGGTGTAAAAAATCAACCAGAAAAGTTACTTATTTTGCGTACGCTGCCTAAACTATAAAAGATAGAAGCATAAATTGTTCTAATCAATTGTAAATCTTATAAATATCTACAAAAAAGTTCGCGACACACAATACCTATCTATGTCGAGTGAGGCACAACAACAATTTTTTTATTTACAAAATCTTGAATTCTTTTGGACTACATTTAAACGCGTTTATTTTACTCATGCTATAAATCTTTATCAAAATAAATTATTTAATCACTAAGTACAGTTATGTAGATAATATTTGGTCTTTGAATGACTAAAATTGGACGTTTGGTTTTGAAGTTATAGCGAAATTAAAATATGTATTACGATTTCTACTGCACAGCCCGTTGCGAAGTGGGCGTCATCAAGGCGGGAGTCGCGTGTAGAGAATATTACACGCTATTAACATTTTCTTAAATATTTGAAAATGCCTAAGAGGGCCAGGTCGGACGACCATGGCTACTTATATATTAGTCACTTCAATAAAATAATGTGGGCAAAACAACGTTTGCCGGGACAGCTAGTAATATTATAAGGAGGTAAACTTTGTTTGTTTGTTTAATTGTAATGAATAGGCTCAAAAACTACTGGACCGATTTAAAAAAAAAAAAAAAAAAAAATCTTTCACCATTCGAAAGCTACATTATTTACGAGTAACATAGGCTACTTTTTATTTTGGAAAATATAGGGTTCCGTAAGTTATTTCACTTTTTCGGAAACAACCAGAAAATTTACTTATTTTGCGTACGCTGCCTAAACTATAAAAGATAGAGCTATACAATGTTCTAAGTAAATGTAGATCTACAAAAATGTCCGTGACGTGATACCTATGTCAAGTGAGGCACAACAACCATTTTTTTATTAAAAAAAAAAAATCTTGATTTTTTTTTTGGACAACATTTAAACGAATTTATTTTACTCATGCTAATAATCCTTATCAAAATAAATTATTTCATCACTAAGTACAGTTTATGTAGAATATATTTGGTCTTTAAATGATTAAAATTTGACGTTTGGTTTAGAAGTTATGGCGCAATTAAAATATTGCGATTTACGCCCGTTTCGAAGTGGGCGCTACCAATGCGGGGATGCGCTCGCGGGAAGGGTATCACTATACATTTATTAATAAGCCGCCTTCCGCGCGGCTTCGTCCGCGTAATTTAGTAATGTCACGGAAACCGTACATTTTTCCGCAAAAAAGAAACCTATGTCCTTTCACGTGGTCTATTCTTCATGTAAATAATGTACCAGTATTGTACACATTGAAAAGGTCAACAGAAAACTCCGCGATGGTAAGGATATCTCACAATAATATTTTTTTGTCATTTACTTTTGACTTCAAATAATGGCTAATTTTCGAAGCGATTTTTTTTATGAAATAAACGAGCAAACGGGTCACCTGATGGAAAGTAACTTCCGTCGTCCATGGACACTCGCAGTATCAGAAGAGCTGCAGGTGCGTTGCCGGCCTTTTAAAAGGGAATAGGTTAATAGGGGAGGGTAGGGATGGGAAGGGAAGGGAATAGGGGAGGGTAGGTAAGGGATTAGGGTAGGGGATTGGGCCTCCGGTAAACTCACTCACTCGGCGAAACACAGCGCAAGCGCTGTTTCACGCCGGTTTCCTGTGAGAACGTGGTATTTCTCCAGTCGAGCCGGCCCATTCGTGACGAAGCATGGCTCTGCCACGTATAAACCAATACGGCAATAATCCTTACTTAATCAAATACTTTAAATACATTATTATTGATTATAGCCCCTTACAGCATATTATGATTTAAATATGTAAATGAATATTTTCGAAGATCTAACAGATTTAAAAATCGCGGAACGTGGCTTTTGCGGCAGCAGGTACTGACCAATGCGGGCCACGGGCAGTAATGAATATAAATTATTTAAAATCAAAACTGCTGAATCGATTTTAATCATTTCGACGGTCCCTACGTATAAAAGGTCATGTTCAAAATAGCAAAAAATGTTTATTGCATCATGCACTTCCATATAATGAGACGCATATTCGACGCATATTCCATATAATAGACGCACATTATAATTTTTTTTCTATCACAAGTCATTCCAAAGATAAAAAGACGTTAATGACGACAAGTTGGGAGTTTTATTAGATTTTACTGTGGTAGATGCGGACATCTATACTTACCGTCTTGTACCGCGTTGGAAATTGCGCACCGTCCCGCGACATGTCGTACATGTCCGTTCTTCTACCTCTAAGGTAGAGAATTATTTATCTTGTTATCATTTTTGACTTGTTATCATTTACGTTCAGTTATTATGAGATTTTTGTTTGTTTTCAGTGCCACACATTCAATCAAATTTTAACCAATATGAATATTTAAGTGTTATAAATAATCAGTGACGTGAAATAATCTGATAATAAATGGCTGCAACGGAGGCTGAGGCTTCTTTTCATGATGAACAACCATCAGGACCTTACCGGTATGGATATGGTTCCCATTTTCAATTATTAAGCACGGAAACCTAAAAGCTTAAAAATATTATATTATGTTACTTTATTTAAAAAAATAAAATAATATATCTTTATATTTGCGGCTTTGCAAGAACATTGAGTATGAGTTTCGACTGCATATTTGTTTTGCGAACAAAAGGCGTTAAATTGTTTATGTATTAAACTAGCTGTTGCCCGCAACTTCGTCCGCGTGGACTTTAGTTTATAGCGCGCGGTGTCAACAAAATTTGTGTCAAATTTAAAAACTTTTTAAAACCCTGGTAAGTGGTACCCCTCTTAGGGCCGCGCTATACCGGAATGGCAGCGCTGAAAGTGCTCGCCTCGCCGCTGGTTTTTTACTGGAAAAAAGGGTTGTAAGGGGGTGAAAATCCGTAAATTTGTTCAAATTAAGTTAGTTCCAACAATTCATAATAGATGGCGCCGTGCGTCTTCTACATCGCGCTGACGCTTGCTCAAAAATCTTTCTATAAGTCGTGGTATCATCTTACATTTAAGTTTCGATTTTTTTCGATTGTTATATCTATTCTACGGTATTAAATAACTCAGTACTTTATCTGTGCAGTGACGTAACCTTAAATCTATCAATGATAAATAGTTTATGGGTAAAGTTGTGTAATTGGAGGGCTAAATAAGCTTTAAAATTTGGCATAAATTATAAAGTTTAATATAAAAAAATGAAATGCGTATTGTGTGCACACTGCACAGCTGTATTGATTTAAGGGGTACCAGGGTTTTTTTTATAAAAGCTTTTGACACCAATTTTGTTGACATCGCGCTTTATAAACTGAAGTCCACGCGGACGAAGTCGCGGGCAATTAGTTCTATGTTACAATGAAGTAAATAATAAAACGCCATCTGTTGAATCGTATTAGAACTAAAATGTTCATTGCATTGATATATTCCTGGATTTTTTATAATATTATACATAAAATATATTTAAGATTTTTGAAATTTTATTTTAATACACATCCAAGACCCAGGAATATTTAAAAATTTTTGTTCCGCCTGCGGGACTCGAACCCAGGACCCCCGGGATGAGCGCTGGCCACGCGCAATGCTAATTCATTTTCATCGATATTTTCATGGAAATAAGATATTTTCCCACATCAAAATGTAGCCTATGTCCTTTCTCAGACTCTAGAATAACTGTGTACAAAATTTCATTGCAATCGGTTCAGTAGTTTTGGCGTGAAAGCGAGACAGACAGACAGACAGACAGACAGAGATACTTTCGTATTTATAATATTAGTATGGATGAAATGTTATTTATTTAATTTAAAACAGTTAATAAATAATGTAACATTAATTAAAAACTATAAAGAACACTCCTTGTTCGTACGATAGACAAACTAACGACGGTAAATAAGCCCTTTCAAGAAACTTTGTTTCCTTGCTCGTATTTATTTTAGCGTGATAATTATAGCCTATAACCTTCCTCGATAAATGAGCTATCTAACACTAAAAGAATTTTCAAAATCAAACTAGTAATTCCTGCGATTAGGACGTTCAAACAAACAAACTCTTCAGCTCAATAATATTAGAATAGATAAGATGTTCTGTGGTCAATTTGGTAGTCGCCAATTGGAATGAAACACTATTTTGTTCCTGTAAGGAACGTGTAATATAGTTATCTCGATGCAGCTCTGTATACAATGGTAATGCTCAAAATTACGAACTTCATCATTATAGTCTCAAGAGTCAGTAAAAGCTGAATATAATAATCGACTCAGAATTATATTTTACCGTCCAGATTTGTCCACTGTAGAAGCTATAACGAAGCCTCAAAGAATTTATTCATGTAAGATGCAATAAAAGTCTAAGGTCGTCAATGGTCACCTAGGGAAGGAAAATTGGAAAAGAAATTGACCTTGCTCAAGACGTATCCGAAAAGACCAAGAAGAAGAAATGATGTTTTTCAGGTTAGGTTAAGAGGTTAGGTTAAAAGAGGTTAGGTTAAAAGAGGTTAGGTTAAAAGAGGTTAGGTTAAAAGAGGTAAGGTTAAAAGAGGTTAGGTTAAAAGAGGTTAGGTTAAAAGAGGTTAGGTTAAACGAGGTTAGGTTAAAAGAGGTTAGGTTAAACGAGGTTAGGTTGAAACAGGTTAGGTTAAAACAGGTTAGGTTAAAACAGGTTAGGTTAAAAGAGGTTAGGTTAAAAGAGGTTAGGTTAAAAGAGGGTAGGTTAAAAGAGGTTAGGTTAAACGAGGTTAGGTTAAAAGAGGTTAGGTTAAAAGAGGTTAGGTTAAAAGAGGTTAGGTTAAAAGAGGTTAGGTTAAAAGAGGTTAGGTTAAAAGAGGTTAGGTTAAAAGAGGTTAGGTTAAAAGAGGTTAGGTTAAAAGAGGTTAGGTTAAAAGAGGGTAGGTTAAAAGAGGTTAGGTTAAACGAGGTTAGGTTAAAAGAGGTTAGGTTAAACGAGGTTAGGTTAAAACAGGTTAGGTTAAAAGAGGTTAGGTTAAAAGAGGTTAGGTAAAAAGAGGTTAGGTTAAAAGAGGTTAGGTTAAAAGAGGTTAGGCTAAAAGAGGTTAGGTTAAAAGAGGTTAGGTTAAAAGAGGTTAGGTTAAAAGAGGTTAGGTTAAAAGAGGTTAGGTTAAAAGAGGTTAGGTTAAAAGAGGTTAGGTTAAAAGAGGGTAGGTTAAAAGAGGTTAGGTTAAACGAGGTTAGGTTAAAAGAGGTTAGGTTAAAAGAGGTTAGGTTAAACGAGGTTAGGTTAAAAGAGGTTAGGTTAAAAGAGGTTAGGTTAAAAGAGGTTAGGTTAAAAGAGGTTAGGTTAAAAGAGGGTAGGTTAAAAGAGGTTAGGTTAAACGAGGTTAGGTTAAAAGAGGTTAGGTTAAACGAGGTTAGGTTAAAACAGGTTAGGTTAAAAGAGGTTAGGTTAAAAGAGGTTAGGTTAAAAGAGGTTAGGTTAAAAGAGGTTAGGTTAAAAGAGGTTAGGTTAAAAGAGGTTAGGCTAAAAGAGGTTAGGTTAAAAGAGGTTAGGTTAAAAGAGGTTAGGTTAAAAGAGGTTAGGTTAAAAGAGGTAAGGTTAAAAGAGGTTAGGTTAAAAGAGGTTAGGTTAAAAGAGGTTAGGTTAAACGAGGTTAGGTTAAAAGAGGTTAGGTTAAACGAGGTTAGGTTGAAACAGGTTAGGTTAAAACAGGTTAGGTTAAAAGAGGTTAGGTTAAAAGAGGTTAGGTTAAAAGAGGTTAGGTTAAAAGAGGGTAGGTTAAAAGAGGTTAGGTTAAACGAGGTTAGGTTAAAAGAGGTTAGGTTAAAAGAGGTTAGGTTAAAAGAGGTTAGGTTAAAAGAGGTTAGGTTAAAAGAGGTTAGGTTAAAAGAGGTTAGGTTAAAAGAGGTTAGGTTAAAAGAGGTAAGGTTAAAAGAGGTTAGGTTAAAAGAGGTTAGGTTAAAAGAGGTTAGGTTAAAAGAGGTTAGGTTAAACGAGGTTAGGTTAAAAGAGGTTAGGTTAAACGAGGTTAGGTTGAAACAGGTTAGGTTAAAACAGGTTAGGTTAAAAGAGGTTAGGTTAAAAGAGGTTAGGTTAAAAGAGGTTAGGTTAAAAGAGGGTAGGTTAAAAGAGGTTAGGTTAAACGAGGTTAGGTTAAAAGAGGTTAGGTTAAAAGAGGTTAGGTTAAAAGAGGTTAGGTTAAAAGAGGTTAGGTTAAAAGAGGTTAGGTTAAAAGAGGTTAGGTTAAAAGAGGTTAGGTTAAAAGAGGTTAGGTTAAAAGAGGTTAGGTTAAAAGAGGTTAGGTTAAAAGAGGGTAGGTTAAAAGAGGTTAGGTTAAACGAGGTTAGGTTAAAAGAGGTTAGGTTAAACGAGGTTAGGTTAAAACAGGTTAGGTTAAAAGAGGTTAGGTTAAAAGAGGTTAGGTAAAAAGAGGTTAGGTTAAAAGAGGTTAGGTTAAAAGAGGTTAGGCTAAAAGAGGTTAGGTTAAAAGAGGTTAGGTTAAAAGAGGTTAGGTTAAAAGAGGTTAGGTTAAAAGAGGTTAGGTTAAAAGAGGTTAGGTTAAAAGAGGTTAGGTTAAAAGAGGGTAGGTTAAAAGAGGTTAGGTTAAACGAGGTTAGGTTAAAAGAGGTTAGGTTAAAAGAGGTTAGGTTAAAAGAGGTTAGGTTAAAAGAGGTTAGGTTAAAAGAGGTTAGGTTAAAAGAGGTTAGGTTAAAAGAGGGTAGGTTAAAAGAGGTTAGGTTAAACGAGGTTAGGTTAAAAGAGGTTAGGTTAAACGAGGTTAGGTTAAAACAGGTTAGGTTAAAAGAGGTTAGGTTAAAAGAGGTTAGGTTAAAAGAGGTTAGGTTAAAAGAGGTTAGGTTAAAAGAGGTTAGGCTAAAAGAGGTTAGGTTAAAAGAGGTTAGGTTAAAAGAGGTTAGGTTAAAAGAGGTTAGGTTAAAAGAGGTTAGGTTAAAAGAGGTTAGGTTAAAAGAGGTTAGGTTAAAAGAGGTTAGGTTAAAAGAGGTTAGGTTAAAAGAGGTTAGGTTAAAAGAGGTTAGGTTAAAAGAGGTTAGGTTAAAAGAGGTTAGGTTAAAAGAGGTTAGGTTAAAAGAGGTTAGGTTAAAAGAGATTAGGTTAAAAGAGGTTAGGTTGATCATAGATAAATTGTATGTTATATAAAAAGGTATGAGAGATTGTATATTATATTATTATACATTAATATTGTAAGGTTAGGTCTTAATTTTTTTTGCGTAGGTTCGCCTGTATATTAATCGTTAGGTTAGCGGTCCCGGAGGAACCTATCTTAGGCATCAAAGTCACTTTGACAACACCTGTCAAACTGACTTTGACTTATGTCAACTACCGAAGCAAAGGGGTAAATAACGAGACTTTCGTGTGTAATATTTATTATCACAATAACGACGTTTTCTAGGCAACTGCAGCCCATCCGCACGTCTTGCCGCAGCTTGCAGGAGCGCTCATAAACAGGCGACGAGAATCTTCTGCTCGCGATCTCCTTACAGCGTTCCACCACCCGATTGCAACGCGTACGTGCAAGAAATTACATCACAAGTTTATTTTACTGTTATCTCATATAATATAACCATGTCTCTACATAAATAAGACAAGAATTAGATCAGTTTTTAACTGCCGACCAAAAAGAGGGGTTTAATCTATATTGTACAATGTAGTTTTAGCACCGAATATAACAAACAACGTAGTAGTAAAAAATGAACTTACGTACGTTACCTTTCAGATTAATCGTATTCGTATGGAACAACATCACATTTTTTAATGCTGAAGCTGATGTTTATTACGCCTTTATTTGCAAATATTATTGTTACCTGCAAAATAGTTAGCTTCTACCCGTAATACGTAAAACAGTCGATACTGGGTACTTGGTTCATGCTAAACCATTCGTGATTCGTTTTTATCACTTCACAATCTCTATGTTCTTAGATTATTGTTAGAATGGATTTTTTTAGACATCAAATAAAGCTGAAAAAACTATGTTGATAAAAATGCGCAAACTTGGTGAAAATTTTTGACAATAATGACATTGACGTAAGTCGTCACCATAGACTTTTATTTTTATTTTGTCCCGGTCGGGACAGTCAAAGGGAGCGTTGCCCATACAGCCATTTTTGTTGTTACCATAGACTAAAGTTTGATGTCAATATTTTTGTCTATGATTGTGTCCATCCAGATATTAGTCTAAAATTATAAGTTTATGGTTAGAACTGTGACTGTGCTGCAGACTGCAGTATCAGCCGGCGACCGTCACAAAACACGCTGTAGGTTAGGTTAAAGGCGTTAAAAAGGCTACCAAAAGACTTAAAAGAAACAGAAGGCTTAAACCACGAACCGGCAAGGTTAGGTCAGGTAAGGCTAGTATTCTCCTACCGGCGACCTTTTTTTGTTAAGAAGTTTACTTTATTTCTGCTTGAAATGACCTTTTTTAATACGCATCTCCACGGAGGGGGGGAGTGATACCAGGGGTAGGTACCTCCCCCCCTCCCCCACCCCCTACCAAAATCCGGAGGTAACATTCAAATGCCATACCGAAAGAAGGCCTATGTTCAGCAGAAATAATGTAGAATTCTTTGGCTTTTGCTTGGAGTACTCGTAGTTTAAATAAAGCCAAAATCCTCGAACTTGTATTTATAAGGATTCAAAAGTTCTGTTGGGTACCTTCGGAACCAGGATACATCCTGGTGCAAAATCTTACTTTTTGGTAGTATATGCCTGAAACACTTCAGAAAAAATCACTATATGTTTCCATATAAATTTTGAGGAGTTCCCTCGATTACTCATGGATCCCATCATCTGGTCACCACTTTTATGAACATTTTCGAATTTGGTACCAACCAAATTCGAGTCAAACCCTATACAACACAAAAAGAATTTTGTAAATCGGACCACAAACGGCTGAGTAATCGTTGAACATACATAAAAAAAAGATACATACAGCCGAACATTGAGGTACTATAGACTGGAGAGAGCCTTATATCGGTGTGTAAGCTTCAAAAGCGTGTAATGTTATGTCCTACTTACTAGGACATAACAAAGGAGTCGGTCTGCATCTTTCATGTAATAAAAGTGTTAATAAAGGTTTTTAGTGAAAATTTAATGCTAGATATTCTGCCGTGGTATGACTATAATGCCGTTAACTACCAAAACCTACTTTTGAGTTATGAGCAAAAAACGCGGTAAAAATTTAAACCTATGTAACTCCTCAATGATAAAACCGATTTGAGATCGAAAAGCACCAGAACATACATAAAAGAGATACTTATTATCTATTAATATGTGATCTTCTAGAATTTATTTATGAATAAAAAAAAACCCGTTCTTCGTTTTAGTTCATCATTAATGTTTCTTTCTTTCATCTATAATTTGACTTAAATGCCGTTACGTATACCTTAACGGCATTTTAGTGTTTCTATTCCTAATAAAAACGTTGTCTATTAAAACACTACAAACATTTTCTCATAGGTTTAGTTAAAATGTCGTTATAGTACATAACCCTGATTTAGTTTAATATCAAGTAATACAGAACCAACTTATGTTAGTCTTCAGTGCTGTTATTGGTATTTTACCGCATTTAAGTCTAGTAAACTACAATATGTATATGAATAACTCCACTCATTGTTCCGCTAAAACGCCGTTACACTATTTACTTTTTACGTTAACGGCGTTATAGCGATACAAAGCGAAAAATATTGCATTGTGATATTTAACTATACGGAGTTAAAGTATTAAATAGGGATCTTATTTTGTAATAAATTAAAACCCAAGTTAGTAAATCACAATATTTATTATGTACTTTATTGAGCATCTTAGATAGCTCTATAGTATATCTGGGAGCACGGCAGTGCTCCAGCCAAGCTTTTTAGCAAAGGCACGGCCGTACCATACTTTTCTCGAAGCGGTTCGCGGCTTTTTCACACCCCATTTATCTTCGATGTTTACAAAGCTAGGAATTTAGAATTTCGGTGACTAGGAGTAAGTATTAAAACTAGCTTAACCTCAAAATTACATAACAGTTAGATAAATAGTTTAATAGTTACGGATGATCAAAGTAACTACATTTTGTCACTCACTGACTGACAGATCATCAAAATTCTAAGGTACTTCTAGCAGACTTAGAACCTTGAAATTTGCCAACAAGATAGGTCGTTATCCACAATGAAAGGAAAAATTATGAAACTGGCCAAGTGCGAGTCGGACTGGCGTACATAGGGTTCCGTACCGTAAATTTGTATGGGAGCCCCCCTTAAATCACAAGTTTATGTACTTTTTATTACTTATTATTAAAGTGGAAATACAATTAAGTATTTTCTGAAATTTTCAAAAACCTAACTTTTACCATTATGGATATAGGGCAAAAAAGGGCAAAAAAACGTGTTTGTTGTATGAGACCCCCCATTAATCATTCATTTTATTTTAGTTGGACTATTAGCTTTTATAGCGACAACAAAAGTACATAATTTGTAAAAAAAATAAAATATCTAGCTATTGCGGTTCTCGAGATCTAGCCTCGTGACACACTGACGGACGACAGACAGACAGCGAAGTCTAGACTCATTAGGAATAGGCTCCCGTTTTCATCCTTTGGGCAAGGAAGCCTAAAAACTGAAAAGTATAATATAACTTTATTAAATAAAAGAAAAGAATTTTATTGTTTGTGGCTTTGCAAGAACATTAAAAATGAGTTTTGACTTCATAATAATTATTTTACGTACAAAAGGAAAAATAGTGAACAAAGTTAACAATGAAACTATGATAATTAAATTAGATTAAATCTCAAATCAGAACTGCGAATTACGATGTACACTCCATACTTGCTCGATAGATGGTGTAGCACTCCCTTTATATCGCGGTATCGCTTGTTTGCGGAGTATAATTATTATGGCTTAAAAAAAATCCGGAATAGGTCGTAATACTCAATCGAAAGTAACATCGATGCACGAATAACCTCCTGAAAGTTCAAAAGTTATTCTGAAAGTCTAGGCTATCGTCATAGAATTTGTACTTTGTTATTACTTACCTTACCTGTTATTATCAATTAATTTTACGACCTAGAATATATACCTAGAGATAGAGAATGGGTGCTAAGCTAAGTACAGAAACGTTTTAACGTGACCTGAAAAGTAAAGTAACCTTAAAAAAAGAAATTAAATCCCACCAAAACATTAAATGTTAAAAGGAGCCAAGCAAAATATTGCATAGCCATGCAATATATCTATCGTAAAAAGTTTTCAGATCACATTCAAGCCAAGCTTTCAGCTTTATTAATTTATAATTCATATTGTGTATGTATTTTGGTGTGCAATAAAGAGTTTTATTATTATTATTATTTTGTAATTTAAATCAACATTCAGTGAATGTATATAATATATAGTTTTCTTTATTTTATAATTATTATAGTGGCTTGGCAATGAGCACTAGAGAAATAATCAGCGACTGATTGGGTATTTATTGGGTACAATCGTCGACATGCGTCATTACATACGGTACTTATGGTAAAAACACTTTATATATTTATGAACTACCCTAAATATGAAGTTTTATATTTGTTTTTCTTGTGCTCATTGCCGAGCCACTATAATAATATATAAAATAAAGAAAACTATTGATAAATTCACTTAATGTTGATTTAAATTACAAAATAAGTTGAAGGCTTGGCTTGAATGTGATCTGAAAACTTTTTACGATAGATATATTGCATGGCTATGCAATATTTTGCTTGGCTCCTTTTTACATTTAATGTTTTGGTGGGATTATACTTACAACTAATTTGTATGGACGTTTAGCTCTTTACTTAATACAAATATCACATTAATTGGGTGGGTAAGAGGCACGATAACATTTCGACATAATAATATTATAATTATTGCATGCTCTTAAGACGGCCGTTTTTAAGTCTTTCTGTCTCAAATAAAAACAACACAACTAAATAAAATAAAACTTAATGAAACTACAAAATACAAATCAAGTCAAATGCTATTTTTAACATAAAATTATATTTTTAACCGACTTCAAAAAAAGGAGATTATCAATTCGACGTGTACATGTATGTAATATTTCCAGAACTGTTGTATAATATTATATCAATCTATGACAGCTTCTGAACAAATGTGCCAAATTTCAAAAGTGTATGTATGTATATGTATGTATGTTTTTATGTTTGTGCACGCATATCTCCGGAACCACAAGTCCGATTTTAGTGATTCTTTTTTTATTGTAGTAGGTATTGTTCAACTTACTTTATTATTATTATTAGGAATACTGCAAGTTTATTTTTTGAGATAGGGAATTTTAATTCTTAATTACGTAAGCGCATTCGGTAAGCGCCTGCGACGCACTGAATACTCCTAACCCCTGACCGCGAAACTAGGATGTCACCGGGCGAGATTATTTAACGGCATTATAGCGTATTATTGTGAGATAGCGACATTTAAATCTAATATTTAATTTAAAATATGTTTTATTTCACTTTATAAATGCCGTTACTGGCTCGTAGCGTTCATTGAGTAAAAATATAAATGTATTAAATGCTAAGCTATAATGCCGTTAAGACTCGTTAGTCACATTTAAGTCTAATTTTTTCACTTTACGGCATTATTGTTTAGCAAACATAAAGTCCTGCATTAAAAAAGAGTAACAATAAAATAGTTAAAGTACTTTAATCACTTTACAGTGGACAAAATACCGTGTAACGGCAATCTAGTGAAACAATCACAAGAAAAAAGTATAATAAAAATACAAGTTAATGAACATTAGCGGCTATATTGACTCCCAATATGGCTTAACGTCATTTAAGCGTATTACATGCACAAAAAAGGGTTATATAACGGCATTTTCATTATTATTATTTCCGAAACTATTCAACTTATCAGAAAACCGCTTATATAGGTCGATAGAGAATTTTTTTCTTATTCATGTACAGTCAAAACCTGAAAATCGACCAAATGTCACTTAACGGCATTTTTGTTATACCACGGCAGTATTGTTAAGTTTTGTGGTTTCGCTAAATACTAAACCATAAGAATAGTCAAAGAATGCCTCAAACATGTGGATTTAACATTAAATACGTAAGTTTTGAACAACGTTTTTTGGGCTTTTCAATCGGTATTTTTGTAAGCTAAAAAGATTATTTATAAGTTTATTAACCGACTTCCAAAAAACGAGGTTATATATTCGGCTGTGGATATTTTTTTTATTTTTGTATGTTCAACGATTACTCCGCCGTTTGTGAACCGATTTTCGAAATTTTTGTTTTGTTGTATTAGGTTTCACTTCAATTTGGTACCATGTTCACAAAAGTGGTGATCTGATGATGGGATCCATGAGTAATCGAGGGAACTCCTCTAAATTTATATGGAAACATATGGTGATTTTGGTTTTATAAGAAGCATGCTAAGCATATGCTACCAAAACGCAAGATTTTGCACCGAGGTATACTATGGTTCCGAAGATAGTAAGAGAACTCCGGATTCCTTATAAATACAAGTTTGGGGGCTTAGGCGCTGTTTTAAGAACTGAAAACATATGCTACTATGCAAATTACATTCATCATCATCATCATTACCACGTCAGGGTCACCAATGTCACCAAAATTGAACATAACAAATTCAGCCTTAACTCCAGAGCGTAAGGCACACATTTGACATTACTTCTGAGAAGTAAGCTGCTTGTGTGGATACGCCATTAGGCCGGGCGCGCACTAGCGGCCGAGCCGCAGCGGCCATCGAGATAGTCATAGATACCTTAGTATGCAACCGCCATAGACCACGCGCACCTCAGGATGTGAGAAAAGTTCAACTTCGAATAAAATACCAAATTATGAGATTTTTTCGAGCGTAACACAGTTTACTTTATTCTCAAAACTTCACGAACGAGTGGGACCGGTTATTATAAGATGTCCGAATTCGTACACCACATGTGGCCGCTTGGGAGTTGAAGCGTTCGAGACCAGTTTCCTGCACGATATAATTTGTTGCTAATAGTTTGTGTATTCTCAAAACTTCACACTCGAAATATTTCGTGTAAAGATCGCTCGAGTCATACAACTTACAAGTGCTAGGGACCGGTAGATATCCGAATTCGTACACAAATTCACTCTATTAGTGGATATGTAGCAAAGTAGTTGTCAAATAAATAAATTACGAACAAATATTCGTGCTTGTGTTTCTTTTACGATACAATTCCCTACTTATAAGTTAATGTGTTTAAAAGAAACTATTTATAATTTCGTTAAATTAGAGTAGCTTGTACTATTGTACAAGCTCCTAATATACTCTGTGGAGTATATTTACTCCACAGAGTAAATATACTCCACAGAGTATATTTACTCTGTGGAGTTGCTGAATTAGACTATTAAAATATTATCAGAACTTTTGTTCTATTAAGTAGTTTATATACGTTTTAGGATAAGTACGTTTATTTTAATATGGGAACTAATTTTTGAGCAGTTATTTAAATATTTGAGATGTTATTATAATCAGTTTAAACAATTATTGAGCAGTTATATATATGGCGGTTGATTAATTATTGCGACTGTAAAACATGGACAGTAATAAAAAAATAATTGAGCATTCCAATAACTGAATGAGAGATAAAAATGATGGAATGAGCGGTTCGATAACGACTTAACAGAAAGCCTACTTAACCACGGATACCGTAGCGGGGGGACGGGGGGGACGGGGGGCAGTTAAAGATTCGTGCTCACTTTGTCGGCGCGTGCCGGGCGGGATGCGTTAGCATTCTATATAGTTTGTGCGGGCGGGTCGGGGCGCAGCGCAGCGCAAAATGCGCTATAGCACACTATTGCCGGATCGGGTCGGATTTGTTGATTGTTATTGACGGATTTTAAAGCTCACTGTGCCGGGGCGTGCCGGATCGGCGCGCAACGCATTGACGGATTTTGAGCCGAGGTTTGCCGGGCCGCATCGCATCACATCCGCGCGCCGCTTGCTATAGCACACTGTTGCCGGGGCGCAGCGGGCCTTGTTTGGCCGTGTCGCATTGGCGGAAATCCGTCGAGCAAAAATCCGCGCCGATGCGCCCCGACACAGTGTGCGATACGTGCATCCGCTTCCATACAAATTGTATGGAGGCGGATTTTTGCGATGGGCCCCGGCACGCTGAGCCACGGCACGTCCCGTCTCAGTGTGCTCACTCCTTTAGTGTTAATAATTGTTACATAGACGAATATTATTGGTTCCAAATGAGGCTTTCAAGTTGCTTTCAAGCCCCATATTTGGAAAAAAAGGCTTTTTACAGAGAGAGCTGTCCCATACCACAGGTACAACTTGCAAGTGAAATACTTACGATTATTAATAACTTCTTCTATAATTTCTTGTTCAAAATATTAAGTTTTTTTTCGTCTGATAAATTTTAGTCATTACTCAATAAACTAGGCGTTTGCATCCGTTGTTGATGATTTATACAATACTAGATGATGCCCGCAACTCCGATGCGCCAAAACTCGTTTATCGCGCGGGAACCGTACATTTTTCCGGGATAAAAAGTATTCTGTGACCTGTCCCGGGACTCAAAGTATCTCCATACCAAATTTCAGCAAAATTGGTTCAGCGGTTTGGGCGTGAAGAGGTGACAGACAGACTGACAGAGAGACAGATAGACAGACAGATACACTTTCGCATTTATAATATTAGTATGGAAGTATGGATTTTCGGAGCGAAGTAACTATTATACAACACGGTCACATTTAAACTTGACGCATCGAAATATATTTACGAGTATTGATGTGGGGCTCCATAATGACGTCATCAAACCGTGCGTCTAGTTAATTTGACCGTGTAAAACTACTCAAAACCTGTAGTGCCCATGCGCATATTACGGCATCCTCGCAACATATTATTCGGCCTAGTCCAGAGGAAAGAATGACTAGTCAATACGTCTGGACTCTGGACTCTGGGTCCTGGGACCAACTACTACTACAACAACTGTGCGGGTTTCCTCACGATGTTTTCCTTCACCGTATTAGTATTATGTACTTGAGATCAGGCAATGTCTCATTGGTACACGCCTCCAGTCTCCACTCGGGATTGAACCTGCACCCTCTAGGAGTGCGAACAAAACCCAGTAGGCCACGGAGCACGGACACTTTTATACTAACACTAGACGCACCACGCGGCTTCGCCCGCGTATTTAAGATATTTCACAGAAAAATTAGTCCATAAAAAAAGCCTTTGATCCTTCACGTGGTCTACTTCTTATCTGATCCAAATAACAAAAAAAACGCTCTAGTAGTTCGTGAGATAAGCCCTTTCAAATAATTTCCCCCGTTTTTTCCACATTTTCCTCTATTTATTCGCTCTTATAACTGGGCTATCTAAAACTGAAAGAATTTTTTAAATCGGACCAGTACGACTCCTG
Source organism: Aricia agestis (assembly GCF_905147365.1). NCBI lineage: Eukaryota > Metazoa > Arthropoda > Insecta > Lepidoptera > Lycaenidae > Aricia > Aricia agestis. The sequence continues at coordinate 59,169 of NC_056418.1, forward strand.
AGATTAGCGCGTTCAAATAAGCCCTTTCAAATAATTTCCCTCAGTTTTTTTCACATTTTCCTTTATTTCTTGGCTCCTATTAGTCTTAGCGTGATAAAATATAGCCTATGGCCTTCCTCGATAAATGGACTATCTAACACTGAAAGAATTTTTCAAATCGGACCAGTAGTTCCTGAGATTAGCGCGTTCAAACAAATTAACAAACTCTTCCGCTTTGTAATATTAGTATAGATAGTCGCTACTATATTTTATTAGGTAGGTCACTCTAAAATATATATAGTCAATAGAGAGAGACGAGTTTCTAAAGGACAGTAAGTTAAAGCAAAAATATAATAAAATAACTTTTTATTATCTATTTGGAACAAACATTCTATAATAACTATTAACAATATTCACAAAGGTTTGACGTACCATGGACGGATATCGATGCAAAATAGTGATCTACGTGTAAAGACTTATAATAGCGAAACGACAGCTTCTTTGGTCTTTAGTTAAAATCTCGGGTGCTTCTTTCTGCTTTAGCAACTTTTTATTTCGATGAATTTTGACTATTTTGCGCAGCTGCTACGTTAAAGGGAGATCACAGACGGCACACTTTTTGTGCGATCGAGTCCGCGGCGCACATTATACATACAATCTGCATGACCGCGCCATGCAGATTGTGTGATTGTATTGCATCCCTTATGCAAGCAGAACGTTCAAATATTTTAGTGTCAACGCTTTAAGTATCAGTACATTCACATACACCTCTACAAACGGTCCGTTTGTGAAGTCATTTATACAACTACTGTACAAAAAATGAAATCCCTACGACTGGCATGCCAATTTATTTGATAAACACTGATTAACAGTAATAAAAAAATATTATAATACTTTGTCGCGGCAAATTACAAGGTATACTTATAATATCATCTAAAATTATCTAATTCAGACCAACGTACGTCATCACATGAGCAGACGAGATCCCTACACATGGTACGTCAACGTAACGACGAAAAATATAAATCGAGCACAATGTTTATCGTCAATATCGGGACGCTACACCCACATACGTAAAGGCCGCGCAAAATTTTAAGATCGCCACGGCAAAAATTAAAGGTATATAGCGTACTTAATTTTTAATTTTAGGTCTCCTCGGTGGGACGGGGGAGGGCGGGCCGGGAGCGGGGGAGGGGCGCGGGGACCGGCGGGGGGCGGAGCGACCGTAGAGGCCGAGCACGAGAGTTTAGGTCGATTTGATGAGCAGCTCGAGCACGTCCTGGTCGTAGTCCTGCAGACGGAGGCACTGCGGGCTGTCGGGCTGCGCCTCGCCGCGCTTGCCCACCAGCCAGTACGTCTGCATCATGCCCTTGCCCTGGAACGAGTGTCGGTGTGTTACAGATGTATATTGTATAGTGACTGCACTCTGAGGTATAATTACGCAGATTCTGGGCCAGGGGGGGGCAAATCAGATTTTTTGTAAGCTAGGTGTTTATAAAGAATAAAAAATTAATAATTTTTAGTTGTAAAAATATTGTATTGTAAACAAGTGGCAAAAATTCGTTTTTTATTTTAATTCTTATAGATGAAAGTACTAAATAATATACTTAGTAGGGACGTCAACATGAACCAGCCCCCCCCCCCCCTCGGTACGCCCGTGTATATACTGTACAGTGTACGTACAGCGACGTCGACTTGGCCGCGGGGCTCGGTAATGTAGTCGCCGAACTCGTCCAGCACCTCCTTCGTCGTCTGCGAGATGTGGATCTTCATCGCTGCAACCACCGCGACAAATATGCAACATGGAACAAAACAAAGTGATAATCATATTGTGATAATACTTTAGGGTGTGTATATAGATTGTAGAGTTCGCTGTGAAAGTAGCAGCGCTAAAAGATTTACTTTTATCTATAGGAAAATTCGTGACGTTGGGGCATTTTTATACCGTGTGTAACAAAAATAAGTGATATTACTTTAGGGTGTGTACGTGTTCCTTGTAGAGAGTTCACTGTTAAAGTAGCAGCTCTGAAAGATGAAAAATTTTTTTCACTTTTGTATGGGCAATGGCTCGAGCGTCACGAGTTTCCCCATACAAAAGTGAAAAAAAATTTTGGTATTTCAGCGCTGCTACTTTCACAGTGAACTCTCTACAAGGAACACGTACACACCCTAAAGTATTATCACTTATTTTTGTTACACCCTGTGTAAACATAGAAGTCAAAAATAGGTAACACTTTTAGTGCTGCTACTTTTACAGTGAACTCTTTGTCCTACAGGGGTTACACCCTGAACGAAAGTATCACTTTGTTCGGTACACACTCTGGAACGTGACGACGCCACGGTTCATGTTATGACACCGCGCGTAGTCGCATGCATCAAACAGCGGTGTGGGCTTACCCTCGCCCGTGCTCTCCATGCGGCTGGCGGTGTTGATGGTGTCGCCGAAGAGGCAGTAGCGCGGCATGGTGGCGCCCACCACGCCGGCGACGCAGGGCCCGGTGTTGACGCCGGCGCGGATCCGCAGCGGCTCGGCCGGGCAGTGCGGCACCACCGCGCCGGACAGCCCGCGCATCAGCGACAGCGCCATGTCCGCGATCTCCACCGCGTGACGGTTGCCTGCCACAGAGATGGAGGAGTACAGTGTAACTGCAGAGCTATCTACAGCACGAGGCGACTGCCCAACGAGAATCCGCGAAAGCGCTACATCTCGCTTTCTATAAAACGTTGCTCGGATGGGGCGAGATATGTGAGTATCTACTAGGTACCGAATCATGAAAAAAGCTACCGTATGCGAAAGCGTATGCAAGAACGTCACTTAAGTATTCGGTAATAAGATCAATTTCTCTAGATGGCACTAATAGTGTCACTCGATAGACAACTACTCCTTAGTGCGGCGAGGCTTCTGTAATGATCGCTGCCGACATTTTCCACATGCACATCCCATGACGATGCCGTCCAAAAGCCACGAGATTTTCGCGTGTAGTAGGATGTAATGTAATATCTGGTAATGTAGTATGAGCGAGTAGAGCGGTACCGTTCCTCTGCGGCAGGCCGGACACCACCATGTAGGCGTCGCCGATCGTCTCCACCTTGTACACGTTGTACTTCATTATCTTGTCGTCGAACATTCTGCAAACAAACTTTTATTTTATAATTTATTATTTAGCAAATATAGAAGTAATAGTCATTAGTCAAGTTATAATATATTGTTCCATATTAACTATTATGTGATTAAAAGAAAATTGGAGGAAAAGTGAAGAAATATCCACAAAAGTTGAGCTGACTTTTTGTGACGATTAGATAGTTGTCAATCACATTGATTATTATTTTTAACAAAAAAAACCATAAACTTATAATAGCATATTATAAGTTTATGAAAAAAAGTTGTCAGGTGGTCTATACGACAGTATATTATAAGTTTATGAAGAAAACCATAAACTTATAATGCATAGACCAACAAAGAGTGCGAGAGAGAAGAAAATCCTTTATGGGATTATAACAAGATGAAAAGAGAGAGGCAGTCTAATGAAAATTGTAACAACTTTTATTTGATAGGTCGTCGAAAGTCGTCAATCGTTTTTATGCCCTTTCGGTATTTACAATATATTGTTCAATTTGTTTGTTATTTTTAATAAATATTATTATATTTAAAAACGGTTACTTGTTCTGTACTTGTTTGCAGTGTAAATCATAAGAATAATCCTGAAAAATATACATTTCACAGGTAATTAATCTTCATGTCCTAATTGCTACGATTTTAGTTACTTTCATAGTATTATGTCCTACGGCATTTTGCTGTGGGGCAATGCTGCAGATATAAATACAATTTTTGTGCTGCAGAAGCGAGCTGTGCGGGCAATCTACAAGTTGGCCCGTAATACTTCACTTAGAGAAAAATTTAAGGAAACTGGAATCTTAACTGTTGCTTCTCAATATGTCCTATCAAATGTATTATATGTTAAAAAGAATATATATCAATTCACGAAAAAATGTGATACCCATGGGAGAAATACTCGTAATAAACATAAGCTTGAAATTCCGGTGACTAGACTTACTAAAGTCAAAAATTCTTTTAAAGGTCAATGTATACGCCTTTATAATAAGATCCCAGAAAGCGTTCAAAATCTCTCAATTAATAGATTTAAAAAAGTTGTTAAAGAACGTTTGTGTACCAAAGCGTACTATAAAGTTACTGATTTCATGAATGATAGTACACCATGGGAATAAGGTCGCCCCCTGCAGAGCTGTTTCATTATAATATGTATAATAATTGTACATTCGTTGTATTTTATTTAGTCATAATGACACTGTTATTTTATAATATATTTTTTGTAATTTTCCATCTTTTTAGAAAAAGATGGCCCCGTGCGAGTTTCTTACGCCGGTTCTTCTCGCCGGGTTAGTTCCCGAACCGGTGGTAGGCATCTGTGTAGCCCCGACGTTCAGAGAATATTTGAAAAAATTTATTCTGAATAAAAAATTTTGAGTTTGAGTTTGAGATGTGTTTATTTTTGCTCTATTCTGTCTTTAGCTCTCTATTTCAAATAAAATATTGTGAATCCTCCCTTTTACTTTCATATTTTGCGTAACTAAAGTTACTATTGTTCTTGTATTACACACATTTTGAAGAAAAATTTTTCATTAAAATAAAAATATATTTTTTTTTACATATACGCTAGTGCTTGAATCAAGCTTATCGATATTTTACAATAACATAAAACTAAAATAAAAATCATTTACCTTTATATTTATCACCTTAAAAAGGACATATTATCTTATTTTAACGATTATTTTTAGGTAATAATTATCTTTTGACATACCTAGTATAAAATCAAGGTTTCACAGATCAGTCACTTGAATCTAATACTCATTGAATGCAGCTTTCAATAATATAAGTTCTCTGACAGAATAGGTATAACTGCAACTTATAGGCCTCTTGGATATCGTTGCTAAGCTACGGCAACGCCGCGGGTCGGTTGACGGCGGAAACTCGTGACCGCTTTTCTCATATGATTCACATACAAGTCACTGCACTTTTTTGTTAATTGTTTATATTTTTAGCACAATAAAAAGTAATGAGCCAAATTACTATTAAGTTTGGATTTCGGAATATTTCCACAGACTTTTTCCGCGGAAAATCTGTATCGAAAGCTATACTTATTTACTTAAATATACACGATCATGAAATATTCTTTCAAATTCATTGAATATGATTTTTTACTGTGTATTTATTTATTTTTAAGATCATCTTATTACTTATTAGTTATTACTAATAACAGGTTGTTTACCTAATTAAAAATTATAGGGCGCAAACTATTCCAAAGCAATCATGTTCATGAGGTCTTCGAAATCCATGATGATGGAGAACGAATCATCCGTTTAAAAGTAATACCACAGACGAGTAGGTAATCGACTGTACGACGTGAAAGTGGAGCTATGTATTAATTGGAAAATTAATTAATAGTTGAATAATGTAAACAAATATATTTTCAGCAAGTATTCAACCGTACATGCAAAACAAAAATGGAAAATGAAGATATTGTACTTCATTATCAAAGAAAATTTTAATATGTAATAATATATTATACTTACATATTTACTAGATTACGCCCGCAACTCCGTTGTGCCATAACTATTTATTCGCGCGGGTTTGGGAACCGTACATTTTCCGGAGACAAAAAGTATCCTATGTCCAGTGGCGTAACTATTGGGCTGGCAAAATGCCACGGGCCTCCTGCCCAAAAAGGCAACATTTTTTAAGTACATATTGTTTTATTATTAACGTGACGGTTTTTACTGATAGAGCCCCATCAATTTGCCACGGGTCCCGGATAGTTACGCCACTGCCTATGTCCTTTTTCGGGACTCTTAAGGACATATGGAGTTATCCATGCCAAATTTCAGCAAAATCTGTTCAGCAGTCAAGAGGTAACAGACAGACACACTTTCGCACTTATAATATTATTAGTAAATTAGTAATATCAGTAATTAGTATATTAGTATGATAATAGTATAAATTCAAAAGTGAATATTGAAGGAATAAGCATTGTTCTGAAATATTGAACCGACAATAATTTTATTTGTTATTTTTTATTATATCGTTTTTTAAATTACAATATATTATTATACATAATGAAACAATGATATTAAAAATAACTTGCACGTGATATTTTAGAAATATTCATGCGAGATTTAGATTTAAGCATGATTAATAATCGGCATGTTGATTTCGATACGTTTCCCAATTCCGTCTCAGAAACGAATAAAACGTTAATTCACGATTCGAAGATTGGGAATTTTTGCACCCTACAACACAACAGTACCTCGTACCGCCCATATTTTCCTATTTCAGAGCATTTTTTAACGTTTTCAACGTGTTTTCATTAAAACTAGTAAACCGTATTTTACAGTTGATCGCATTCTGACGGACACGTGTTGCCTAAATCTGCCACTCGCCGCGCCACTAGAGATATCCAAGAGCCCTATATTATACTTATTAATAGGACTGGTACCGACTTCAAAATTATGAAGATTAAGAACAGAAATACTGAGTACAGAATAAGGATTATTTAATACTTTTTAGTTCATTTAAGTATAATATTACTATTGTCTTTACCTTCAAATCGGTTCACAAACGGCGGAGTAATCGTTGAACATACATAAAAAATATTATATCCACATCCGAACATCTAACCTCCTCCTTTTTGGAAGTCGGTTAAAAATAATTGTAATAAAAAGTATTAGGGAGTGCCTCCGCTGCCGGCGCCGTTTTCCGAACTCCGAAGTTTGCCGAAATCACGCGATGTTTGCCGAATAGGTTGCCGGCGCCTATTCGGCAAACATCACTTGTCAAACAGAATAATGATCAAAAACATCAGACTTGAGCTAAATGACTATGAAAAGTACAAATAATCCATACTTACCTATACTAATATTATAATTGGGAAGAGTTTGTTTGTTTGTTTGTTTGAACGCGCTAATATATACTAATATTATAATTGGGAAGAGTTTGTTTGTTTGTTTGAACGCGCTAATCTCAGGAACTACTGGTCCGATTTAAAAAATTCTTTCAGTGTTAGATAGCCCATTTATCGAGAAAGGCTATAGGCTATATTTTATCACGCTAATACTAAGAGGAGCGAAGAAATAGAGGAAAGTGTGGAAAAAACGGGGAGAAATTATTTGAAAGGGCTTATTTGAACGCGCTAATCTCAGGAACTACTGGTCCGATTTGAAAAATTCTTTCAATGTTAGATAGTCCATTTATCGACAAAGACTATAGGTTATATTTTATTACGCTAAGACTAATTGAAGCGAAGAAATAGAGGAAAATGTGGAAAAAATGGGGGAAATTATTTGAAAGGGTTTTTTTGAACGCGCTAATCTCAGGAACTACTGGTCCGATTTGAAAAATTATTTCAGTGTTAGATAGCCCATTTATCGAGGAAGGCTTTATTTTATTACGCTAAGGCTGATAGGAGCGAAGAAATAGTGGAAAATGTGGAAAAAAACGGGGGATATTATTTAAAACGGCTTATCTCACGAACTACTAGAGCATTTTTTCTGTTATTTGGGTTAGATAAGAAGTAAACCACGTGAATGATCATAGGCTTTTTTGTGTACTAATTTGTCTATGAAATATCTAATTTACGCGGGCGAAGCCGCGCGGAACGTCTAGTAAGGTCATAATAATTATTGTAAGGATGCATAATTATTTGAATCCTGCGATCGGGGATTCTCGGAAATGTTATTGTATTCTATTGTTGTCGCGATCACCGGTGCTCGTATGGGGCTTGAAGCTTGGATGGGTTAATGGTAGTGATGATGAAGATGCTGATAAATGTGATCTGCATAGTAGCATTTAAAGACAATATCTTTGCTTCTTTAAACAACGCTGAAACTCACTAACATGTATAAGGAATCTTAAGTTCTGTTCAGTACCTTCGGAAGTATACCACGGAGTTAATAACTGTAGCTGTGGTGCAAAATCTTACTTTTTGGTAGCTGAAAAAAGATAGCTAAGGTAAAGCTAAGCTAAGAAAATTCATCACAAAAAACTAAAATATCCACAGCCGAACAAATAGGTACCAAACCTTCACCTTTGGAAGTCGGTAAAGTCGAATATATAAATTGAGATTATAATTATTATTTCTTTTTCAAATTTGTGTATCGGCACTGGAACCTAGCGCTTTACGCATTATCATCGGCTCCCATTTTGAGTGCCAGCGCCGGCAGTCGTTGTTTTATATCTCGGCTGCCGGCAGTATACTTACCGTAGTACCCATTACTGATATTTTTGGGAGCCGGCGCCGGCAGCGGAGGCACTGCCAAAAGTATTATGATATTTTATGATATGTATTTAATTTAAGAATAAAATATAATATACTATGTGTGGTGTTTACTTTCAATGCAGCAATGTAAGGGCTAATTTACCAGATAGATTTTACCTGAGTAATAAATAAGTAACTTTATAATGTGTTATGTGTATATTATTTACCCCTATAAGAATCTCATGTCATAAGTCATAACATATCCGACGAATGACGATTGAAAAATCATTCCAAACGAAAATGTGTATCTACTTTTCAATCGTCACCTTTTTTGCCAATTAAAATTTATGATACCTAATTTGAAATACAAAATCTGTCAAAGTTGCATATTATTTATTTCTTATAGAAACTCAGGTAAAATAACTCGAACGGCCTAAACTATCGATAGCAAAATACTATACTATCGATAGTAAAATATACATCACTAGCACACGCACACATTGACAGATCAAAAATGGTCACGCATTTTCGGGTTGTCAGGTGGTCTATACGACAGTATATTATAAGTTTATGAAAAAAACCGACTTCCAAGGTAAAAACCTTATTTTGTGGTAAAAACACTAATAACATCTGTGGCAGTACCCACAATTCGCCTAACATTCCTGCATCGCGCTATCGAAGTTTTCTGAGCGCGTCAGTATATACAGGGTGTAACAAAAACAAGTGATAATACTTTAGGGTCTGTACGTGTTCCTTGTAGAGAGTTCACTGTGAAAGTAGCAGCGCTGAAAGACCAAAATTTTTTTTACTTTTGTATGGGGAAAGTCGTGAAGCTCGGGCCCTTGCCCATACTAAAGTGAAAAAATTTTATCGTCTTTCAGAGCTGCTACTTTCACAGTAAACTCTCTACAAGGAACACGTACACACCCTAAAATATTATCACTTATTTTTGGTACACACTGTATACGACAGCTGACATGTATGGCATCCATAAAATAAAAACTAAAAATAATTTTTCCTTTCTAATAGTGTCTTTTTCCGAATTCGGCTAAAACTCAACTAGTGTACTCAATCTTCATCATTTTGAAATCGGTACCAGATACCTATTAGCTGAATATTCAGTCTGCCAGAATATTTGAAACTTTTGTAACTGGCACCGACTTCAAAATTATGAAGATTGAGTCCAGAAATACCTAGTTGAGTTTTAGCCGAATTCGGAAAAAGACACTTTTAGAAAGGAAAAATTATTTAATACTTTTTAGTTATTATTATAAGGATGTTATTAGTGTTTTTACCTTGGAAGTCGGTTTTATTTTTTTGTTAAAAATAATAATTTCACTCTTTTTAACCCCCGACAAAAAAGAGGGGTGCAGTGTTATAATTTTGACGCACAGTATAGCAATATGCTAATACTAGCTGTTGCCCGCGACTTCGTCCGCGTGGACTTCAGTTTATAGCGCGCGATGTCAACAAAATTGGTGTCAAAAGCTTTTATAAAAAAAACCCTGGTACCCCTTAAATCAAAACAGCTGTGCAAAATTAAACTTTATATTTTCGCCAAATTTTTAAGCTTATTTAGCCCCGCAATTACACAACTTTACCCATAAATTATTTATCATTGATAGGTTTAAGGTTATGTCACTGGCTCACTGCATAGATATAGTACTGATTTATTAAATAACGTACTTAAGAAATAACAATCGAAAAAAATCGGAATCTGAATGTAAGATAATACCACATCTTATAGAAATACTTTCGGGTAAGCGTTAGCGCGATGTAGGGGACGCACGGCGCCATCTATTTTGAATTTTTGTAACTAACGTAATTTGAACAAATTTACGCATTTTCACCCCCTTACAACGCTTTTTCCCAGTAAAAAAGTAGCCTATGTCCTTTCTCAGGCTTTAGACTATCTGTATACAAAATTTCATTACAATCGGTTCGGTAGTTTTGGCGTGAAAGCGAGACAGACAGACAGACAGAGATACTTTCGCATTTATAATATTAGTATATATTGCTATACTGTGGTTTGACGTGTCTGTCTGTCGGTCTGTCTGTCAAACGGGTGGACCGATTTTGATCTAGTTTTTTTTGTTTGAAAGCTGAATTAACCGAAAATGTTCTTATCCATAGTTCCGCTAATGTAGATGTTTGATTTCACATAACATTATAGTTTAAGGGTCAGTTCACAACGAACCGAATCGAGACAATCAGTGACATGGCGATACAAAATGCAAAAGACACTGTTGGCGGTCCCCCAACACACCGTGACAACAATTATGGACTAAAATATCACTTTACTCTTAGGAATTATTTAAACTTAAAATCAGTAAAATATATTATTTCATTACTTTTTAAAGTTGTTTGGCGGAGTTTTTTTTTAATTTCTTTATTTAATTTTATTAGTTACCTAGTAAAGCAGCGCGTACTATAGATACGTAGAAGAATAATACACATGAACAATATTATTCTACGTATCTTATTATAATTTGTTAACAATCACACTTACAAAATATAATATCAGCTGCAGATAATTTTAACAATACATTTAAAATAAAATCGAAGTGAACACACGGTGTAACACTAGGTAAGTAAACAATTACTTATTGGGCCGCGCCAAACCCGAATAGCAGCGGCGAGGCGCGGATCATATGATTTTTAACTTTATCTCCATAACGCGACCAAAATATGTAGGTCTGCCACCTGCCCAGGAATCAACTTCTCTGATAGTACTCTTTACACTGAATAGAGCGACTCACCTGTATAACATATTGAGCATATTGATGATCTCCATGGGGGTGCTCTTGGCGGAGATGTTGGTGAAGCCCACGATGTCGCTGAAGTAGATGGTGACGGCCTCGAAGGACTCCGCCGGGACCGTCCGCTGGGCCCGCAGCCTCCGCAGCACGGGGAGGGGCAGCATCCGCGACAGCAGCAGGTCGCTCTTCTGCTTCTCCGCCATCAGCTTCTGGGTGCTCAGCTCTATCGAGTCCGTGAACACCTGGAAGAGTTACAGAATCTACTAAGCATTATTATGACAGGAGAAAATTATGTGATATAATTATGGTTGAAGTCATAGAACATTTTTAAGTATTGGAGAATTCGCAACGTGCATTATCCCTTTCGTCTTAGTTTCGTCTAAGTTCTTTCTGTGAGAAGGACGTTCTCAGTAGGCCAATAGACCTCCGATAAATGAATTCTTTCAGCTTTATTTCAAAGGTGAGCCGGGAGCAGCCCTAACCGAGACAACCGAGTAATACCTGAATAGTGTCGACGGTGTGTCGCAGCAGCCATATCAGCAGCGGCGAGGCCAGCAGCACCGCCAGCAGCACCACCGCGCCCAGCGCCAGCGTGCGCCGCGCCGCCCACACCTCCGTCACCTCACCTGTATAGTGTCGACGGTGTGTCGCAGCAGCCATATCAGCAGCGGCAAGGCCAGCAGCACCGCCAGCAGCACCACCGCGCCCAGCGCCAGCGTGCGCCGCGCCGCCCACACCTCCGTCACCTCACCTGTATAGTGTCGACGGTGTGTCGCAGCAGCCATATCAGCAGCGGCGAGGCCAGCAGCACCACCAGCAGCACCACCACGCCCAGCACCAGCGTGCGCCGCGCCGCCCACACCTCCGTCACCTCACCTATATAGTGTCGACGGTGTGTCGCAGCAGCCATATCAGCAGCGGCGAGGCCAGCAGCATCACCAGCAGCACCACCACGCCCAGCAGCATCACCAGCAGCACCACCACGCCCAGCACCAGCGTGCGCCGCGCCGCCCACACCTCCGTCACCTCACCTGTATAGTGTCGACGGTGTGTCGCAGCAGCCATATCAGCAGCGGCAAGGCCAGCAGCACCGCCAGCAGCACCACCGCGCCCAGCGCCAGCGTGCGCCGCGCCGCCCACACCTCCGTCACCTCACCTGTATAGTGTCGACGGTGTGTCGCAGCAGCCATATCAGCAGCGGCGAGGCCAGCAGCACCACCGCGCCCAGCACAAGCGTGCGCCGCGCCGCCCACACCTCCGTCACCTCACCTGTATAGTGTCGACGGTGTGTCGCAGCAGCCATATCAGCAGCGGCAAGGCCAGCAGCACCGCCAGCAGCACCACCGCGCCCAGCGCCAGCGTGCGCCGCGCCGCCCACACCTCCGTCACCTCACCTGTATAGTGTCGACGGTGTGTCGCAGCAGCCATATCAGCAGCGGCAAGGCCAGCAGCACCGCCAGCAGCACCACCGCGCCCAGCGCCAGCGTGCGCCGCGCCGCCCACACCTCCGTCACCTCACCTGTATAGTGTCGACGGTGTGTCGCAGCAGCCATATTAGCAGCGGCAAGGCCAGCAGCACCGCCAGCAGCACCACCGCGCCCAGCGCCAGCGTGCGCCGCGCCGCCCACACCTCCGTCACCTCACCTGTATAGTGTCGACGGTGTGTCGCAGCAGCCATATCAGCAGCGGCGAGGCTAGCAGCACCACCAGCAGCACCACCACGCCCAGCACCAGCGTGCGCCGCGCCGCCTACACCTCCGTCACCTCACCTGTATAGTGTCGACGGTGTGTCGCAGCAGCCATATCAGCAGCGGCGAGGCCAGCAGCACCACCAGCAGCACCATCACGCCCAGCACCAGCGTGCGCCGCGCCGCCCACACCTCCGTCGCCTCACCTGTATAGTGTCGACGGTGTGTCGCAGCAGCCATATCAGCAGCGGCAAGGCCAGCAGCACCGCCAGCAGCACCACCGCGCCCAGCGCCAGCGTGCGCCGCGCCGCCCACACCTCCGTCACCTCACCTGTATAGTGTCGACGGTGTGTCGCAGCAGCCATATCAGCAGCGGCGAGGCCAGCAGCACCACCGCGCCCAGCACAAGCGTGCGCCGCGCCGCCCACACCTCCGTCACCTCACCTGTATAGTGTCGACGGTGTGTCGCAGCAGCCATATCAGCAGCGGCAAGGCCAGCAGCACCGCCAGCAGCACCACCGCGCCTAGCGCCAGCGTGCGCCGCGCCGCCCACACCTCCGTCACCTCACCTGTATAGTGTCGACGGTGTGTCGCAGCAGCCATATCCGCAGCGGCGAGGCCAGCAGCACCACCGCGCCCAGCACAAGCGTGCGCCGCGCCGCCCACACCTCCGTCACCTCACCTGTATAGTGTCGACGGTGTGTCGCAGCAGCCATATCAGCAGCGGCGAGGCCAGCAGCACCACCGCGCCCAGCGCCAGCGTGCGCCGCGCCGCCCACACCTCCGTCACCTCACCTGTATAGTGTCGACGGTGTGTCGCAGCAGCCATATCAGCAGCGGCAAGGCCAGCAGCACCGCCAGCAGCACCACCGCGCCCAGCGCCAGCGTGCGCCGCGCCGCCCACACCTCCGTCACCTCACCTGTATAGTGTCGACGGTGTGTCGCAGCAGCCATATCAGCAGCGGCGAGGCCAGCAGCACCACCAGCAGCACCACCACGCCCAGCACCAGCGTGCGCCGCGCCGCCCACACCTCCGTCACCTCACCTGTATAGTGTCGACGGTGTGTCGCAGCAGCCATATCAGCAGCGGCGAGGCCAGCAGCACCACCAGCAGCACCACCACGCCCAGCACCAGCGTGCGCCGCGCCGCCCACACCTCCGACCGCACAGAGTCGCTGAAACACAAACAGTGAGAGCTTTTAACACCGGTAATTTTCTTCTATTTATCTTATCTTATCTTGTATCTTTAAACGAGCAATTCTTGTATATATATATATATATATATATATATATATATATATATATATATATATATATATATATATATATATATATATATATATAATTGGAGTCTCGGAATCGGCTCCAACGATTTTACGATTTTAATGAAACTTAGTACTTATATAGGGGGGTTTCGGGGGCGATAAATCGATCTAGCTAGGAATCATTATTAGAAAATGTCATTTTCGTCGAATACCGAGCTAAGCTCGGTCGAATGGCTAGTAAAACATTTAAAAGGCAAAATAGATTCATACACTTTGACATTTCGCACATGCGTTTAGCGATTGAAGAAATAATAATTCAAAAAGAGACTTGCGCTCTCGTAGCTGGAGACCGATTCTCACCCGAGAACATTCCAGAGCGTTTTGTGCAGCGCCGTCAGCTGCTCCAGGTGCTTCTCAGTCTCCGCGATGAGCACCTCCGTCACGTTGCGCCGGGTGTCCGCGGGGGCGGGGGCGGTGGCGGGGAACGCCGCGCTCTTATAACTGGAAATTATAACAAAATTCTTGTAAATATTGATATAGCAGATGTAATATGCCTAAGGCTTTTTACAGACGAACGGCATGCGTCGACGGCAGCCATCGACACTTGTCGCCATTCGTCTGTAAGAGAGCTAACATTAAAGGAGTGAGCACACTGAGACGGGCCGTGCCGAGGCTCAGCGTGCCGGGGCGCATCGCAAAAATCCGCCTCCATACAATTTGTATGGAAGCGGATGCGCGTATCGCACACTGTGCGCATCGGCACGGATTTTTGCTCGGCGGATTTCCGTCAATGCGACACGGCCCGACAAGACCCGCTGCGCCCCGGCAACAGTGTGCTAAAGCGAGCGGCGCTCGCATGTGATGCGATGCGGCCCGGCAAGCCTCGGCTCAAAATCCGTCAATGCATTGCGCGCCGACCCGCCCCGGCTCGCCCCGGCACGCCCCGACACATTGAGCGTTAAAATCCGTCAATGCGATGCGACCCGACCCGGCAATAGTGTGTTATAGCGCATTTTGCGCTGCGCTACGCCCCGAACCGCCCCGGTACGCCCCGGCACGCGCCGACAAAGTGAGCGCGAACCTTAAAGGCAAAGCTCATTGAAATATGTAATATTTCGTTCAAGACAAATCCTTCAAATTTCAAGCTAAAAAAAAAAAATTTCGCACGCGTTTCTCCTTATCGACAAAAGCAATCATTCACTAGCATTTTTTTTATTTCATTCCAAAGGATGAAAAAAAAAATGAATAGAAATCTTCTATTAATTTTTTTTAATTAGTTCAAATTGCAGCGTTTAACTTTCCTGATAATAGCGCTTTAATCCTTCGATCGTGGATTCTTAGAAATCTATATTCTATAATTGTTATTCTATTGTTGTCGCGATCACTGATCTTATGGGGCTTGATAGGTTATAATCTGAATGTAAGTAAGGGCCTTTCCACACGAGGTTTTCTTTTTTTACGCTCGTTTGTATCGATACAAAGGCAAGTTGAACGCTCAACAAACTGAAGGAAACCGACACGTTTTAAACTTTATATGTATATATAGCTGCCAAAACGCGCAGAAGACGAACGCATCAGAAACGCACGTCGTTAGTGCGCAAAAATATGTCGTGTGGAAAGACCCTAAGTATCTTATAACTATGTACGGTAGTACTGATTTGGTTCTATCCATTAGGCAAATGAATATGACGGAGACGGATAATTTACGAAATTAGGTACTTAATGAATTCTTTAGATACTTATTATAAAGGTAAGTATATGTAAGACGAAAGCTCTATCCAGATCCAGATAAAATATTCCGGTAACGTATTCTTTAATATCATAATGCGTGACGGGTATGTAATACAGTTAATAGTATACATAATAATAAACTGATGTCGTAAACAGTCCCGCGACCTCTCCGGAGGAATTTTTAATTTGGAGCTAGTGCACGAGCGCCGAGCGCCGCGCGGCGACAGACGAACTATGTATAGGTTTTATTTATTCAAAGACAGTCGACGCCGCTGAATAAAATACAGCAGTTTAGTTTTTATTTAAATAGAAGCTTAAACATTTTTTTGCTAAATTTTTCACGAGCTTTCGCACGTCGCCGTGAATGTAAAACGATCGCAAGAAGCGCTCACTTTAGAAGCGATCGAGTAACGTGGTTATTATAATATTTTAAAGTCGGTGTGAATTTTGTGCGATATTAAAGCTTTTAAATATTAAATACGTTTTCTTATGTCAATACATATGAAAACGAACGAGAAATTGTTAAAAGTTTACCTAAAATATAATAAACATACTTTTAATAGTGTAAACTGTAAGATATCTTATCATTCACCTGCACAGACTACAGGCAAGGTGTTTCGTTTACCCTGTCGCTAGGTATAAGTACGTCTAATCAACTTTCCCCATATTTCTCCTGGGAAAACCTTTCATTTCCAGTAAAAATCAAAAGATTAAAACTCTATAAATTATGCTCAGTTTACCTACACGTAGTTTTAACTTTCTCAATTTTTTTCTAAACAAAAATGTATTTTTATAATCATAGAAATTCAAATTACAGAAAATAGATATATGTATATTATATTACAGCCTAGCTTTCGCCCGCGGCTTCGCCCGCATGGAATTCTGAAAACAACATTATTTCAGGAAGAAAACTTAATCAATATTATAAAATATAGCCTATGTAACTCGGGAACACGCCAGCTTTCTATCACTGTCAAAAGTTAAAATGTTTGCAATCGGACAAGTAGTTTCAGAGATTACCTCCTACAAACAAAAAAACTACCTCTTTATTATATTAGCGTAGACCACTCAATAGTTTGTACGTGAACACTCACAAAGTAGTGACATCGTCGATCAGCCGCGCCTCCTCCGTCAGCCCCCGGTACTGGAAGTACTGCGCCGCCGCCTGCAGGTGCTCCAGCGCCAGACCCAGGTGCCGCGCCAGATCCCCCGTCAGGTCCGGCCCCCCGCCCCCGCCGCTCTCCGCGGTCAGCGAGTACAACACGTACGCGATAGACAGCTCCTCGATCGACCTCACCAGATCGTAGCTCGACAGCAGCTGCCTGGAAAAATAAATACAGAAACGTCAAAATGAATTCTCCAAAATAAATAAGAAACTCGGTTTTGAACAAGGAGCTAATTCTAACGCAGTGCCGTAAATAGGGCGGTGCCACCGGTGCCCAGGCACAGGGCGTAGACTCTGGGGGGGGCGCAAAAATGGCCAAACCAGGCAGGACTTTTTCGGTTTGCTCCCGATAATAGTTCCCGCTGCGCCCCCAGAGCACGATTCCAACAGACCTATACATTGCTTTGGGTAATATAATATTATCTAAAAAAAACAAGGGCGCAGTTGTAGAAGCTCGCACAGGGCGCAAAAAAGACTGTTTACGGCACTGTTCTAACGCTGCTTATTCATGCGCGGACGAATTTAACGCTATTTTGTTTGTACAGTTCGGCGTGAATACCGCAACGTGCAATGTGCATTTTACCAGGAGAGAGAGAGAGAAAGACGGATAACGTTAGGCCTCCATCTAAACTCCCAGGACTCGACTCGGCGATCTAAAGCGTTAGACAGCATTACACGAGTTTACTATTTACACCGATTACGGTGTTACATATTTTACAAAAAAATTGAATTAAACGAAAGTAGACGATCACTAAATAAAGTCGCGGGAAGACAGATAAACGGTATACGACCGACGAATTGTGATGCAACGAAGTGATAAAATTTCATGGCATCAAAATTCATCTTTATCGCGGTAACCTGGCTATTTCCGTAATAAAAAGTTATTTATTGTTCCTTCCCGGGGTTCAAAAGTATCTCCATAACTCGCTGCGGTTCGAGCATGAGGAGACAGCAGACACACCTCCACAGCGTCGACCTGGTGGCCTTGATGTTCTGGATCATGTACAGGAGCACCACGGAGTTGATCTGCTGGTACACGGCGCTCGTCTCCCGCAGGTCCAGCCGCTCGTAGTGCCTGCAAACCGACGAACGCACGGACAAAACGACTGACACCTGCTGACCTGCCCCAGCTGCAGACACACAGGTCACGGGCCCCGTGACCTGTGTGTCTGCAGGCCCGTGATACAGCTAATGGAGCGACGATGGACATAATAATATATAGGTATACACTATACAGGGCCTGGACGATATAAGTGAAATAAAATCAGATAAAGTCGTGAGATAGAGAAAGGGTAGACCTCCAGCGCGGCGTAGAAGAGAAAGTGTCCCATCACTAAAAACTAGTAGGACTCCGGGACTCTGGAGTAGTCTGGAGTGCTTTTTTATCTTACGAGCATCATAATGTTTCGAAATTTCGAGTCATAATAATTATTTAATTTAATTAAAGAGTTTTGTAATTAAGACTCGAAGATAAGGCGTTTCGTATCGGACAACTTTAAGACAATACCGGCCGGCGCGGCGCGGCGGAGGCGGTCTCGTCGTGGCCTCGTCATACGCTGGAAGTATTTTGTTAATATAACAAAATTTTGTTTTATAATATAACAACATTCCTCTATATTTTTATTGTAAGGGATTGTCCGCACTGCGAATTTAAATCGGGTGACGAATGTACATTCGTTAGGCCTGGGAAAAGGTTACCGAACCGGCTCGACCGATTTTAATGAAATTTGGAGGAGTTCGCGCACAAACACTATGACACGACAATTTTATATATTAGAAATTAAAATTCGCAGTTCGGACAGTCCCTTATACTTTGGTATAGCAGCATTCTAATTTACTTCAGCCAGCGAGACCAATGTTAAATCTATAACGAGATATAACTGCTCAAAGCGAGCTATATTAGGTTTCGAGCGATGAAACGTTCTTATAGTTTTAATTGGAGTCGGAACTCGTAGTTTATAACTCGTGTTAGAGAGTAATAAAAGCCTTGAATAATTATACATTGAGCGGTATCAATGCAATATGTCTGGCTTTTATACCATTTTACACAAAAGAAACGAACTTCCGTTGACAATTCAAATATAGTAAAATAATTAGAAATGGCTAAGAATAAATGAAATACATAGTTCTAAATATTATTTAATGTACTTCCCATATTTAAGATAATTATTAACTTAAATATGAGAAGAGGAAGTTACAACGGAAGTAAATAATCCTCCCGCCATTTATAACCAACTATTTGTCAAAATCAAGTAAGTACCTTACTCATTACTATATAAAATATAATAATCACTTATTAAAATAATGTATAGTGACTAACATAATATACCGATTTAAATAAATAAATATAATATCATATAGCTTGTCCATTGACATCCGCTAACACTCGTCGACATGGAGCCACGTGGAGAGCTGCCGACGGCAGACAGCCATTTAAAATCGAGAAGTAAAGTTCTGTTTCTTCGTAATAAACTTACTGACCGGAGTTTGATTGGCCATTTCATTTAGGCCAAGAAATTATCGCGCTTCTGCGTGTACATGCGCATATATAAAGAATACAAGAACAATAATTATTGTCTATAAACATTAGTTTTGTTGTGCACCATCGATTTGGTGCCAATGGCGATTTTGTCTAATGGTCCCTTAGTAGTGTCCAAATATTTTATACAATATCACTATTTACAATAAACCATATCGATTTTACCTAAAAAAACACTACCTCGATACTTAAAACTTGCCTAAATATTTGGAGAGTTGTAAAAATAAGTTTAAAGTAGTTCGAAGAATACTCGACGGCATCGTCGGCGGCGCTCCTGCGGGAATTCCGGTGTAATCGACGTCGGCCGGGAATTCCGGGAAACGATCCCAGTTCCAATCGAGGAGCACTTTATGGCGGGTATGCTCAAATCATTATCTATCTTTTATAACGATGAGCAATATGCATTCAAACTCTATCTCACAAGAGAGTACATACCGAAGTGTGAAGTATTTTGTCTACTTTGACTGAGATTCCATTCCCTGGAGGCTGTAAGCTTATCGTAATGTAATATTGATGTTTAGGTGCTTCTTATTTACACGTCTCAGCTGCAAATCTACTTTAGCAGATCAATTTATTCCCAGCATAGGATGGAGATGAGCCAAATAATCCCAAATTCATAAAGCGCCCGGGCGACCTATCCTGCCAGTTCATACGCAGCTGATTTCCAAACGCAGCGAATCCTCGTAAGCACTCTCAGCTAAGTAAACAGCGACTAAGCCGGCGACGGCCGCGACCGCCGCGTGCCGCCGCGTGCCGCCGCCCGGCCCGGCCCGGCCCGCCTCACCGCCCACGGATACTCGGTAGTCGATACTTCACCGCAAACACCTTCCATTAGAATTGCTAAATCGCTTCCAGATTTACATTTTAGGGTTACTTGCGAGTTTTGATGTTTTAGGACGATATCGATACGGCCTCGTGTCCAAAACTATACCTGTAAATACATACACCGTTTGGCGTTTCCCCCGCCCGCGCCAGGTCGATCGTAAATGTTACAATAATATTATATACATCGGACAGTGTTTCGATGCAGTCTCGATGTGAAGTTTAAAAAGTCATTCTTCTGAAATATCAAACTTCGTAATAATATTCTTGGCAATGAAGTCTCGACGGTATTCATTCTCATATCTATACTAATTATATAAATGTACTAATATTATATATGCGAAAGTGTGTCTGTCTGTCTGTCTGTACTCTGTCCGTCTGTCTGTTACCCTTGACGCCCAAACCGCTAGACCGATTTTGCTGAAATTTGATGTGGAGATACTTTGAGGCCCGGGAAAGGACGTAAGATACTTTTTATCCCGAAACAATGCACGGTTCCCGCAGTATAAACTGAAGTCCACGAGGACGGAGTCGCGAGCAACAGCTAGTTCACAACATATAATATCAGAATCGATGCCACGGACAAACACTAACAAACACACTTCAAATTTATGAGACTTCTTTCTTAGTCCAGGTCAAAAAAATAACATAATATCATAATATATCATAATCAAAGTTGGATAAAAATATGCCATAGAGAGAGCTCTAAATATTCCCATTTACGAGTGGACGAAAGAGTATACTGTGTTGTTTTGATTTCCTCCGTTTACTACTATGTTTTGTTTCCTCGGAAAGGCGTAGAAAATTCTAATAAATAAGCGACTTCCAACAGCGAGAAGCCACGTTGACCTCAGTCCTCACAGAACGCGACAATAAACAACTTTGCTATTCGAGACAAATTGTCCAACTTTAAAACGAATCACTGAAACTACTGACATTACGAACTACTGTGCACATTGTACGTACTGGTGCCTGGTACTAGTGGTACTAGTGGTACTAGTATACTGTATAGTGTACCTAACGTAATCTTCGAGATTCTAGTAGTGCGGAGTTGGGGTTACGAAGCATTCTGCGGATGATTGTTTTATATGGTAAGCTTACCGTACGTAAAATATTAACATAACCCTATACTAATGAAGCAATGAAAATAGTATAAATTATAAACTACATAATGTTTTGTCTCTATCTCTCGAGTGAATTTTCCAATATGTTAGATAACATACATTGTATAGGGCTATAGAGTATAGACTATATAGGGTACCCATCGAATCGATGTTTTGAATTAATTCGGCCTGAGTCCTGAGTCCTGACCGAACATGCCATTTCACTCGATCGGAAGATCTTCCTTTGAGGCGCCCGAGCATAGTATCAAAGTTTTTTTACATACATTTTATAATATGTATAGTCTGTCAAGAAAGTCATGACAGAATGAAATAAAAAATAAGAGAACTTTATTAATTCGAGATAAAAATGTGCAAGGTATATTTAAAATGTAATAAGCGTTCTCTATGAAAATACAAAGAAAAAATACACCTTTTAAGCGTGATTACGTTTAGAAAATTCCCGCTTGTCATGACTTTCTTGAGTATTTATAAACAACACGTATTTTTTATACTACTATTATAATGTGGAAGAGTTTGTTTGTTTGTACGCGCTAATCTCAGGAACTACTGGTCGGATTTGAAAAATTCTTTCAGTGTTAGATAGCCTATTCATCGAGGAAGGCTATAAGCTATATTTTATCACGCTAAGACTAACCAGAGCGAAGAAATGGAGGAAAATGTGGAAAAAACGGGGGAAATTATTTGAAAGGGCTTATCTCACGAACTACTGGATAAATTTTTATGTAATTTGGCACAGATAAGAAGTAAACTACGTGAAGGATTATAGGCTATTTTTGGGGACTAATTTGTCTGTAAAATATCTAATTTACGCGGGCGAAGCTGCGCGGAACGTCTAGTATCAGATAAAACCATTCAACTTAGTCAAGTTAGTAGTACGTAGGTACGTATTTTTATGTAGAGAAACACATTAAAGTGCTAAACAACAAATAAATCAGCTAATGTTTTCGAAGACAACACGACAACAACGACACAGCGACTCTGATGTTTATCTCGATTGTCGAGGTTGTATGTGGCATTTCAATTGTAGTCGTTCACTATTTTCAATAGCTGCGCAGACTTTTGTTTTATATTTAAAAATATTTTTATGAATAGAATTGTAGCGTTCCAAATACTTAATATAAAAGTATATTATGCTAGGAAACAGTTTTTCTTCGAATGAAAGTAATAATAGTCGTATTCGTCGTCGTAGGAATAGTGATTTAGATGCTCGGTAATGCGTCCTCAAAAGATACATAATAGGTATTAGGTACCTACTTAATATAAAATAATGAAAATCTGTCTTCCATCTCCACTGTCTGCTAAGTCTTCACGCTTAAACCCCTGAACTGTTTTTCATGAATATCGTACTAGGGAAATTGTAGGATTTTTACTTTTTAGGATTACGGCGATCGGTTCAGAGAACTTCTCATCTCAAAGGAGCTTCACATGATTTGAGAGTAATCGACATAGACGAATATGAAGTTTGCTAAATACTAGAGGTTTCTAAGGCTGACCTGTTTGTAAAGCTACGTCCTACGTCCCTGCTGGCTGCTACACACGAGTGACGGAAAAGGGTTTCAAGTTTCGAAAGAGGCCTAACACTCGGTGACTCGTCCCTTCGCGCACGAATTTATCACTATTTTAGATAGCAAAATATCCGTACACGAGTGAACGAAACAAGGAGAGTTAGGTATTTTTCAAAAATTTTCCCAAGGGCCCAATTCCTCGAATTTCGTTTCGACGGCATGTGGTCTGGCTCTCGCGCACGAGCTATGTGATAATATGTCTAATGGATATAGCTTTGTTTTTACTCCGTGTAATCGGGCGCCTGCTCAGTGACTCGCGTATAGGATAAGATAATGTGGAACTTCACTTACGGTGAGCTCAGTAACTCCTCCCTGACATCGCTGCATGTAACAAAAATTTATTATGAAAACAATTTATAACACATTCGAGCTCCGTAACGAGAAGCTCCTTCTATAAAATCTAAAGAATTCAAAGTATTTGGAGAAAAAGGACAAACAAATCACCAAATGAAAAGCGTCCCCCGTCGCCCATGGATATCTTTGAGATTTGACGAGAGGTAATGTTGGGGGTTGTACTATAGGGTCTATAGGAACTGTGGTTATACGCTCTCTTCTTCAAACTTCGCTTTTTTCGTGGTATAAAGTAATGACTAATGACTGCCTGTATTTTATCTATTGCTCAATGAGAACATATTTTATTACACTCTAACCTAGAGCCGGAGAGACTAAGATCTAAAATGTATATTATGCCTTTTATACCATTGTCACAAAGTAGCACAATACGAATATATTTGCTTTGAAAATATTTTTCAACATTATTTCATTATACCTATATACCTATATACTGTCGGAAATACTATAAATCAAGACACGAACAACACAGAACGCGGTTACGAGCTGTGTTCTCGCATATAATATGAACATTCAATGATATCTCTCTTGTGTGTTATTTTCGCGGAAACGAGGCTGTAAAGTTCGATTCTATTTTCTGATAAAGGTTTTCGAATACGTTCATTCAATGATAAATGTAGATTTATCATCGACGATAGACTCTGTTAAGTGCCTGATAGACGTACGAACTTAATGTACGCGGGTTTTAAGTTCGCGAACTTACTCGGCTCGCGTCGGTGACACACGAGAATCGCTCACACTGGATTACCATGCCTCCAAGCTCTCGGCTCGCGGCTCGCGGCTCTTTGCTGACACACAAGCGATTAAGGTCGTCGAGCCATAAGTCCGCGTACTTACTCGCACATCTGTCACCCCCTTTACATATTATGAGGTACACAATTTTGATATTGATTGTCCTTAGCTAGTAGTGTTCACCGTATCTTCAGATTGTTACCGTGAACCGATATATAGTAAATTTTGCTGTCTTGATCTCTATAGAAAAAGGAAGTCAAGTCCTTAACTTCGGGTAAGTTATCAAAATTTTATTAGGAGTGGTACAATATACGTAATACGACGTTATGATAGATGTTATGATTAATAATAATGGGCTGATAACACTGGACTCTCACGATTTTTTCCACTTTCAAACTATATGTTGCGGATCCCTAAATAGGAAAATTATTCATAATATTTTTAAAAAACCTACCATTTTGTCGGCATCATTGATATGTACATTCATGCTAAATTAAATCTTTGTAGGTCCTATAGTCTCTGAGCAAAACCGCGGACAGACCGAAACTATACTTAATGGTTCCTTGTTCAAAACTGAAAATCAAATCAAAGTCAAAATTGTTTTATTTCTGGATAAATTTAAAATAACTTCGGGAACTAACCCGGCGAGAAGAACCGGCGTAAGAAACTCGCACGGGGCCACTTTTTTACCAAAAAAAGTGAGAAAAAAATTAATCTTTTAAAATAAGTTTACAATAATTTTGTAACTTAATATTATACAGGGTGTAACAAAATAAGTGATAATACTTTAGAATGTGTACGTGTACCTTGTAGAGAGTTCACTGTGAAAGTAGCAGCGCTGAAAGACAAAAAAATTTTTCACTTTTGTATGGGGAAACTCGTGACGCTCGGGCCCTTGCCCATACAAAAGTGAAAAAAATTTTTTCGTCTTTCAGCGCTGCCACTTTCACAGTGAACTCTCTACAAGGAACACGTACACAGCCTAAAGTATTATCACTTATTTTTGTTACACACTGTATACAATGTCAACGTACACAATTGTAAGTCCTATAATATATTTTTTTTCTGGGATTTTGTTGTAAAGGCGTATACATTGACCTTTAAAAGATTAATTACTGACTTTACTAAGTCTGATCACCGGCATATCTAGCTTGTGCTTATTTCTAGTATTCCTACAGTGAATATCACTTTTAACTTTAAATTTACTTTAACAAAGCAACAGTTAGAATACCAATTTCTTTAAATTTATCTCTCAGAGATTCTAAAGCAGACATTTTATAAACGGTAAAATATGCTGACTACGGAACCCTAAAAATGAAGCGAAACAAAAATATCAATTTCCGATTTCCTCGTTCTTATATCAAGGTAGAATGCGGATTAAATACGGGAAGAGGTAGGGGGTCGGGGGAAGACCCAAAAAAAATTGGAAGCTCCGTATTAAAACCTTATATTTATTATGAGAATAAATACCTTTGTTATTCGACAGTTGAACGGTTTTGTCCATCGTACTCGTTATAAAGCTTATAAAATATTAATTGGTTGGGCTAACGTAAGGAAGATTATAGATTTTGTACAGAATATTAAACCAGTGTACAAAATCTGGAAGAAATCGCTTGTAGCGATAAGACCGCCTTTTGAACTTTTTACTCAATAGTTCTAAGTTTTGTGTGTCATGAGTTCATGACTCATGGTTGTTTTGGTGCAAAAAAGGATTTTCATTCATTCATTCAATACTCTATAGTAGAGAATATTAAATTTGCGACTTGAATAATTACATATTACTCAGTGGCGTAACTATAACATCCGGGGCCCTATCAGTAAAAGTCGTCACGTTAATAATAAAACAATGTAAGTATAAAACCTTTTGGGTCCCGGCCCGTGGCATTTTGCTAGCCGTGCCACCCTATAGTTACGCCACTGATATTACTATAGTTCGGTCACCAAATACGTCGATATTCACTATTCAGCCGATGATCTGTTTCTACTCGTCTCTTTTATGTACGTGCATTCATTTCATTTCGAAATGAGATAGCTATTAAAATCTCGCGAGTTAAAGAAACAAGTCAATAATAGAATTCATACTCGTTCCCAGTTGCCGGACTCGGGACTACAAGGTAGAAATAGTGAATAGCCTGTGCTGATTAAGCCCCTACGTACTTACTATACGCAAACATATTATCTTACAGACTCCTATGCGCCTGTGTCGGCTAACTTGCTACGACAATCTACTAATTTATATAAAAAATCAGCCAAGTGCGAGTCGGACTTGCACACGAAGGGTTCCGTACCGTTATAGAGCAAAAATAGGCCAAAAGTTGTGGTTTTTGTATGGGATTAAATTTTTATTTTGTTTCAATATTTTTATTAATTATTAAAGTATACATATTATTATATTAATTTTAAGGCCTTTGTGAATATTTCAAGTGCCTACCTGTTGCCGTTATTGATATCGAACAAAAAAGGCCAATAAAATCAAGTTTATTGTATGGGAGCCCCTTTTAAATATTAATATTATTTTGTTTTTAGTATTTGTTGTTATACAGACAGACAGACAACGAAGTCTTAGTGATAGGGCCCGTTTTTACCATTTGAGTACGGAACCCTAATAAATGAAAATGAATATAAAAGAGCTGGCGTACGGCAGCGTCAAAAAAGTCTAGAGAATAATACCATACTCGTTTCTTATTGAAGCATAAAAAACATCGTAGTTAGCTCGGAGCATGAAATATATAAAGCCTGCCGTTTTTAATGCTACCAAATGAAGGATTTTTGTTAAACCAAAGCTATTTCACAGTAACCCCGTGTTGTCGTAGAAATTTTGTGTGTGTATTTTTGTGTCTCGCACAGGGTTGAATTTGCCCCTGTGTGTTTTTAAACATTTTATTCGTTTTATTCTAAACGTTTTATGAATGTTTTAACTGGCTACCGGCTACGGAACAAGCTGCTGCATATTGACACTTACTATAGTTTGATCTTGAGCTGGTCGGAGACGAGCGAGCTCATGTTGTCCAGCTCCAGATCCGTCATCAGGAACGAGTGCTGCAGCACGTCTCTGAAATTAACGAACTTATCTCATTTATTATGGCAATAAATTGTTCTCTGTCGCGGTCTTATCGTCAAACGATTGACTAGATAATATCCTTCTGTTCGAACCCAAGGTAGGATAAATAGAATTTAATAATATTAGTTAGTAAAGTTTAACAGACACGTCATTTTCTCATAATATGAATTACAAATTGTGGTGCATTAAATCAGGCTATTGTTTTATCGTTTACCTTGTATGTGAACGTAGCAAAAGTACGTGATAATACTTCAGGGTGAGTATGTGTCCCTTATAGAGAGATCACTGTGAAAGTAGCAGCGCATAAGGAGCAAATTTTGTTCGTATTCGTATGGGCAAGCGCCCCCGCATCACGGATCGGTTGGCCCATACAATAAGTAAATAAAAAGTTAGTTACGTGATACGTCACACCTCTTAAATACAAGACAAATATTTCAATGTATCCCCACGGGAAACTCGGTCGCTTATTCACTGGAGCGGCCGAAACTAAGTGGATCTTACCTCCACTCCAGAAAATGGGATTATTGCTAAATTGGAAATATGGGACCCACTACCTGATGCTACCGTATACACTGAGTACAGTGTATACAGTCTCGTGTGATTCATAAAATGATAGTGTTGGTTTTGTGTGTTCAAGTTAATTTAAACTCCGACGAACTCTTGAGGGAGTTCACTGCGAGTGCCCCGTACAGACACGAAACTTTATTCTTCCAATATTTGGTGTTAGAGGAAATGAATGTTAAAACATACCGCGAACTTTAACCTTACTTTACCGTAGTATGAAACTGCGATAACATTATATCGAGCCTTTACAATAATTATAGAACTAGTAAGTATATTATTTTTTTATTTATTTATTTAAATCAGGCTACGTAGGCCCATACAATATATACCTTAACTAGCTGTTGCCCGCGACTTCATCCGCGTTAACATAGTATAATAACAAAGATGAATAGTTTTCTCCTTTTTGTTTTTGTGGTTCCTTATACAAAGGGTAAAAACGGACCCTATTTAAGCAAACGTCAAACGCAAACGTCAATAAACTTTCATGTTTCTAACTCAAGAAATGACGGACTTTCATTGAAACTTTCTACCCCAATTTCACCCCCTTGGGGGTAGAATTACCAGAAACACTTAAATACGTATCCATTCATTTTTAATCAGTAGCACAAAAATAAAGTTTCATGTTTCTAACTCAAGAAATGATGGACTTTCATTCAAACTTTCAACTCCAATTTCACCCCCTTGGGGGTAGAATTTCTAAAAACGCTTAAATACCTATCCATTCATTTTTAATCAGCAGTCCAAAAATAAACTTTCATGTTTCTAACTTAAGAAATAACGGACTTTCATTTAAACTTTCAACCCCTATTTCACCCCCTTGGGGGTAGAATTTTCAGAAACGCTTAAACACGTATCCAATCATTTTTAATCAGTAACCCAAACATAAAATTTCATGTTTCTAACTCACGAAATAACGGAGTTTCATTCAAACTTTCAACCCCAATTTCACCCCCTTGGGGGTAGAATTTCCAAAAACGCTTAAATACGTATCCATTCATTTTTAATCAGTAACCCAAAAATAAAGTTTCATGTTTCTAACTCAAGAAATGACGGACTTTCATTAAAACTTTCAACCCTTATTTCACCCCCTTCGGGGTAAATTTTTTAAAATTCCTTCCTTAGTGGGTGTCTACTTAATAAAACAACCCTACTTACCAAATTTCGTGGCTGTAACTTTTATAGTTTTTGCTCAGCGATGATGAATCAGTCAGTCAGTCAGTCAGGACATGTAATTTTATAAGTAAAGAAGATGACTAAAATACATAAAAATGATATAAACTTAACAACTACACATTATCACGAATTAATATTATGACGCCCGCAACTCCGTTGCGTCAACATTCGTATATCGCGTGGGAATCGTACATTTTACGGGATAAAAAATATCCTATGTCTCCATACCAAATTTCAGCAGGGTCGGTTCAGCGGTTCGGGCGTGATGAGGTAACAGATACACTTTTGCATTGAAGATATTAGCATGGATATCCATACCACATCCATATAGTATTTCACCCCGAAACCTACAATCTAATTGAGTATGCCCCGGAACCGAGATAATATACCAGTAACTGAATATAAAACGTCGGTGTCGGCTGTCGAGTTACACGCCGCGCGCCGCGCGCCGGGCGTCGGGACCACCGCCAAGATTTCCCCGACGATATCAAACTAGCGATAGCATCCCCAAATTAAACTGGACGTCGCTCTCATTTTACTGTAACTTAATTGACTTACGAGTAGAGCTATGATTAAGTTTGGTGAAAATGAAATGAAATGAAAACAACGAGGCGTTTTAACGTTTACGTTAGACGGATTTGCTCGGCACCCGATCGGCATTACCTATCTACAGTTACTAGTAGTAGCACTGTGTAGTGTGTACACGACAGGCGAGACCGACTGACCGATAGATCAACGCACAGCCCGGGCCCTCGGAGCGCCTCAACCGAACCGAACCGAATCCGACCCGAGTCCGATCCGAATCCGAGATTGACGGATGACGGGGAGAAGCGAGGTGTTCCAAGCCTAAGCACAGTATAACAATATTAGTCCCCATATTGCTATACTGTGGCGTAAGCGATGGTTGCGGAAATAGTTCTACTTCTACTCGGGACCGTATTTTCACTGGTTCGAATCGAAAGCTTCTTGAAATAACATACGTACAGCAGCCTTATAATATAAATATTATGTAGTTGGAACGCGTCGTCATCGCACGAAAAGACGATCAGGCCGACCAGATTTGATTTCATTGAAAATATAATATGAGGTCCAAGCTCGCAATGCTCACTCATTTTATTTCGCAAGAGACGACAAAATGTCTATGATTAAATAATATAATTTCCTTCACAATATTATACAATAAGTCGTAAGTCGTAACCCATATTTTTACGATTGTTTAAAGTTTATGACCAAAATAAAAGTAATTTAGTCATTTGTCGTGTCGTCAATGAGAGTTCGTACTGAGAGCAATGTTCAGCCATAAAAGGAGTAAGTAATATTATGTCGACAAAATATAGTCATTTATTAAACCAGTATTGAACTAGTCTCAACTAAATTACGGTTACAATGAACACTGAACCCATCAATGCCCAAGCGGCAGCCGGCTGCCGCATAACAATTGTGTCTGCGATAGCTGATACCCACGATGGAGGTGTATCTCTTTCGTTCCCAAGCACTCGCATGCAACCGCGAGAACAATTTATAGATTTCCAAGAATCCGTGAATTATAGCCGACTTCAAAAAAGGAGGTTATCAATTCGTATGTATGTAATATTTCCAGAACTGCCCAGTTAAAACAGGCAGTTTTCGAATATGTTAGTCTATATCAGCTGATCAAATGTGCCAAATTTTAAAAGTGTGTGTAATAATTGTGTATGTATGTATGAATGTATGTTTTTATGTTTGTGTTCGCATATCCCAGGAACTATAAGTCCGATTTGAGTGATTATTTTTTTGTTGTACTTGGTATCGTTTAATTGAGGGAATACTGCAAGAGTCATCAAAATCGATTCAGTAGCTTTTGAGGTAACGAATTTTCGTTCCTAATTACACTAAAATTTTGAAGGCCAGTTTTATCCTTTTATTTTAAAACACTATTATTTTACAGTAAACCGTAAACGTTCGGCTCAGGCGAGTAACGACGAGACAAAGCCGAGGGGAGGTGTTCTTGGAAAAGGTAATAATAGCCTTTAAGCCGAACCTTTGTTAAACTTCAATTCTTCACCTTTCGCATTCAATTTTAAAATCGAGCTTATTCGGTATAAAATTTCCTTATCATTTATTTAAAATGCTCGGATATTCAAAAATATCAGCTCACCGGGTGTTCGTTGAATGTAAATAGCTAAAGAAATTATTTTTGTCTAAAGGTACAAAGTAAAGAAGGCCTTTAGACAAAAATAATTTCATTAACTGTTGCAAAATAAATCACTATCGTATTACTAAGTCGTTCGCCTTTCGTTCGGCTTCGTCGTCGTAAATCACGATTGTTAATCGAGTGACTAGTGAGTAGTGAGTTAGGTGGTCCACGGTCGCGAAGTCTGCAGGGCGGGGATCGGCGGGGATCGGCGGGGGTCGGGGGGCGGGGCGCGGGGAGGCGCACGCGGTACGAGACGGATCGTAAAGGGACCTAATTATTAAATCACACGGGCATGCGGTTGTTATTATTGAAGGGGCGGATTTAATATGCTGCCGGCGAGCTCTTTGAACTTCCACAATTACCGGGCGGCTAATTTGTTTACAATCTGCCCCGGATCTTAATTTAATGTGGCGCTCGAATACGAGTAAATAAAACATAATAAAAGGTGTCGAAAGTGAAAATCACAAACGAAAACTAAGTTATAACTGAAATAAAAATAATTCACTAGGGGCGCGTTTTCTGCGCGCGTGGATTCAGCTCGTGTGTTTTCCGAAAGGCTCCAGGCTACAGCACAGAACGCGCCCTTATGCTGTTACTTTTACAACGAAAGAAGGGTATGTGTTTCAAGTGTAAATATGTACGTCAAGTACGTCTACGGAGTAAGCATGCTCTAGAGTCTTAGATACTCTAGAGCCTACACTGTGGCATTCGAGCTACACGAAAACATTTAAACAATTACTTAAGGATTATCGCGACACGACACACGACGCACGACACACGACACACGACACACGACACACGACACACGACACACGACACACGACACACGACACACAATTAACACGAGCGTTACACCGACACTCATTTATTATTTCGCAAGCAGCCCCTATAAATATTTACATAATATTAATTAATAATTATTATTAATTGTACGTAAAAATAATACATCTACGTAATGTACTGTAGCGTTTCCGTACATTTTCAGTCAGTCAGCAGTCAGCATTACATAACTACTCCAGTATTCCATTAATCGGAGTGCGCCTGATACCATAGTACCATAGTGATACCGTAGTACCGGTAACCGCGGTACGGTGCAACAGTCAAATTGTAGGTTTTTTAATAATTATTATTGAAGAAATCAGTGGGTAAGTAACAATTTGAAAATTGTCGATTTTTTGCATAAATATTATGTTAGTTATGTACTTACATCATTCAGTCATGTTTTCAATTGTTAGAATAAAGTGCAATACCGTATTAATCGTAATATTACAAAATCACTGCCGAGTGCTGAGCGTGCTCTTGTTACAGGCAAAAAAAATATTTTGAAATTCAAGTCGAACATCACAAAAAACAAAGAACTAGACACGGGTGTGGATGAACTCAGCAGACCTAAAATTAGAACTTTCTAATTTAGTTAATTGGAACGGTCTAGTCAAACAGAGGCGAGAAATGCAATTTCAAAATGGAATCATTTTTCTGAATAATATCGTTCAGAAAGTTAAATAACGAAAAATTTAAATTACAGTAATTCTATTTATAATACTAATACTAGCTGTTGCCCGCGACTTCGTCCGCGTGGACTTCAGTTTATAGCGCGCGATGTCAACAAAATTGGTGTCAAAAGCTTTTATAAAAAAAACCCTGGTACCCCTTAAATTAAAACAGCTGTGCAGTGTGCACATAATATTTCATTTTTAAAAATTAAACTTTATATTTTATGCCAAATTTTAAAGCTTATTTAGCCCCCCAATTACACAACTTTACCCATAAACTATTTATCATTGATAGGTTTAAGGTTACGTCACTGTATCACTGCACTTATATAATATAAAGTACTGACTTATTAAATAACGTAAAAAAAAAATAATCGAAAAAACCGGAAAAACAAATGTAAGATGATACCACCTCTTATAGAAAGATGTTGGGCAAGCGTTAGCGCGATGTAAGAGACGCACGGCGCCATCTAGTATGAATTTTTGGAACTAACTTAATTTGAACAAATTTTCGTATTTTCACCCCCTTACAACCCTTTTTTCCAGTAAAAAAGTAGCCTATGTCCTTTCTCAGGCTTTAGACTGTCTGTATACAAAATTTCATTACAATCGGTTCGGTAGTTTTGGCGTGAAAGCGAGACAGACAGAGATACTTTCGCATTTATAATATTAGTATAGATTATTACTTTTATTATTATTAAAATTATATGTATTAAGTACGAGCTTTTGCCCGCGGCTTCGCTAGCGTTATGAAGGATTATTATATACAAACTTTCATCCCCTATTTTATTCCCTTGGGGGTAGAATTGATAAAAATCCTTTCTTAGCGGATGCCTACGTCATAACATCTACCTGCGTGCCTGTGCGTTGATAGATCACTATGTCAATCAGTCAGTCACCTTTGAGTTTTATATATATAGATACAGGGTGAAACAAAACTAAGTGATAAATTTACTTTAGAGTATGTATGGGTCCCCTATTTAGAGTTCGCTGTGAAAGTAGCAGCGCTACAGAGTAGCTTTTTTTCTGTTAGCTGTATGGAACAAATCATGACGCTGGGGTGCTTGCCCATACAAATCACAAAAAAAATTTTGCTCTTTCAGCGCTGCAACTTTCACAGTGAACTCTATTGAGGGACACATACACAACCTGAAGTAGTATCACTCGGTTTTGTTACACCCTGTATGGATGTTTAACGAGGCATTTTCTTAATGCTAAAAGTCATTAGCGGAGACAATGCAGCATTCTCATAATCTCCGTAGTACACGTGTCTCCGGCGTAGAGCGTCTACGACATTCTTGGAATACTTAACAAACTTGAATACTCTCTATTATATTATATTCAATTTGTAGAGAATTATACTTTACAGTTCACTGTGTTTTAGGGTTGGCTCATATCAGGACGTTACGTAGAATTACAAAGTTAGCGATTCAAAATTTTCCAACTCGTTTTATTGCAAACAAATCTATAGATATTTAATATTGTGTTGGACTAAAAAACCTTTGTCCATTGTTTTCTTATATTCATATCCATACTAAGAATATTAATGCGAAAGTGTGTCTGTCTGTTTGTTACCTCTTCACGCTTAAACAGCTGAAATTATTTTAATACGTAGGGAGATACTTTGAGTCCCGGAAAAGGACTCTGGAAGGAATGGGCGGCTCGACCGGAGAAATACCACGGGCTCACAGAAAACCGGCGTGAAACAGCGCTTGCGCTGTGTTTCGCCGAGTGAGTGAGTTTACCGGAGGCCCAATTCCCTACCCTTCCCTTCCCTATTCCCTTCTTTGCCTCCCCTACCCTGTAATCCTATTCCCTCTTAAAAGGCCGGCAACGCACCTGCAGCTCTTCAGATGTTGCGTGTGTCCATGGGCGACGGAAGTTGCTTTCCATCAGGTGACCCGTTTGCTCGTTTGCCCCTTATTTCATAAAAAAAGATACTTTTCATCCCGAAAAAATGTACGGTTTTCGCGGCCATCAGCTAGTAATACGAGGGCGGGATGATAATTAACTACCCTAATAAGAAAACACTTAACTTTCCGTGAAAAAAATAATTTTATTTTTCGACATAATTATTATAGTCTCCCTGAACTTGTACGCACTTATTCTATCTTCGAAAATGATTTCTTTCCGCCTGCAAATACTCCTCTACTGCGATTGTGGCTTCGTTATTTGTGCCAAATCTCTGTCCGACCAAAAAAGTTTTGAGCTTAGGGAATAAGTGGAAGAAGTTAGGCGAATAAAGGCAGCTAATCATACTTCGATTAATTGATTTTTGCTATAATTTTAACACATGTGTGACCCCAGGCGTTATTTTATTTTATCTGTTGCTACAAATCGACGTAAAAATTGGCCTTATTGCTCTGAAAGCAGTTTAGACATTCTTTTGAGTTTTGCACCCGAATCCTTGTTTGAACGTGCGTAAGCAATCGCGGCTCCCGACGCGACGGGCCGATAACTTTTTCATATTTTATTCTTCACTCAGGATATTTCCCGTTCTGTTGAGATAAGTACTTGTAGTGCCAGCTATTTTTAATAACTTCAATCGTCGATCTGCTAAAACCATAATTATTATCATGTACTTTTACGACCAATTCCGGTGTCGTGACGCTTTTTGGACGTCCGGGGCGGGCTTCAAATTATGAACACGGGTAGCCAGATAAATGAGTTTAAAAATAAGTACTTATTAATATATTATTATGTACCTATTTAATGTAAGTAATTATGTATGTACCTATTATATATTTTTTAAATTTTAACTTCTTAAATAGCAGAGGCTTGGAATTACATATCACCCAGCCCTCGTATTATAAATGCAAAAGTATGTATGTAGTATGATGTATGGGGTGGCTGCCATTGACGCTTACATGCTAATCCGGATACGTTTAGACATGGAGCACGGGAAAGGATATTAATTATTACAAGCTTTTTCCTCGTAAAACGTAGGTTTCCGTGGATTAACAAGTTTTGTCGCATCCACTATATATATATATATATATATATATATATATATATATATATATATATATATATATATATATATATATATATATATATATATATATATATATATATATATACAAAAGTAAAAAAAATTTTTGGTCTTTCAGCGCTGCTACTTTCACAGTGAACTCTCTACAAGGAACACGTACACACCCTAAAGTATTATCACTTATTTTTGTTACACCCTGTATAATTTATATCTCGTACAAAACTTGAGTGTTTTCTGGAACATATTTATTCTATAATAGTATTTTACTGTCGCGCGGACGCCGCGCTGCGCCGCGCCGCCGCCGCCGCCGCCGCCGCCGCCGCGCCGGCCCGAAATAGCTCAACCCACTTGTGATCTCTGCTAATGACAGAACTTACTGTATTTACAACTAGACGTTCCGCGCGGTTTCACCCGTATAAATGCCAAATAACTTAGAAATTCATGCAGTAGTTCGCGAGATATAAGCGGTTTCAAATAATTTACCCGGTTTTTACACATTTTCCTCTGTTTCTTCGCTTCTATTGGTACTAGAGTGATCATTTATAGACTGCTAGATGACGCCCGCAACTCCGTTGCGCCAAAATTCGTTTATCGCTCGGGAACCGTACATTTTTCCGGGATAAAAACTATCTTATGTCCTTTCTTGGGACTCAAAGTATCTCCATGCCAAATTTCAGCAAAATCGGTTCAGCGGTTCACGCGTGAAGAGGTAACAGAGAGACAGACAGACAGACACACTTTCGCATTTATAATATTAGTATGGGTAGCCTTCCTCAATAAATGGGCTATCTAACACTGTTTTTTTTTTTAATCGGACCAGTAGTTCCTGAGATTAGCGCGTTCATACAAACAAACAAACTCTTCCGCTTTATAATATTAAGTATAGATTTACATACTATATCACTTGGATGTTATCAACGCGCAACGGTACGCAAACGCTCCCAGAATTTATATAATTTGTGCCAATTTCAGGGACGCCCTACGGAAGAACATTTTCTTCTCCTTTAGTTTCTTTACCTAGGTCCTAGTGGGGGGGACGACTGACACGTCTAGTGAGAGATAGGTAGGTACTAGGTACCCACTTTTTGAATTTAACTCCAAGTAATATTTGAATAAAGAAGATTGCTTTTCGAAATATATCAAAACATAATATAATATATCGTGTGATGCTGCCAAAGCTAAGTCTACTTCAGGCTCTACTCGTATTTTTGTTTAGACATTTTTAGCTCCTGCTTATTACAGTCAAAACACTCATAATTTAAGTACCTATCCAATTGGATTGTAAAATATTACACAACAATAATATAATTACAAATGCGAAAGTTTGTCTGTGTGTTACCTCTTCAACGATTGGGCTGGGTACAGAGATACTTTGAGTCCCGGGAAAGGACATAGGATACTTTTTATCCTGAAAAAATGTACGGTTCCCACGCGATAAACTAATTTTGGGGCAACGAAGCGGGCGTCATCTAGTAATAAATAAAAGTTCTTATTATCAAATCACAGAAACAATGCAACAGAGACAATATAAATTATTACAAAAATTACATTTCAAGTTTCAACCAAAGTTATCACGGGCTTACAGTATTAAAATAGAGTGGCCCCGACAGAAGGGCTGAGGACTTGATAAGGGTTTGCCTATAAACCCGTGAAATATATTCGAATGTCATGTTTTAACTTTTATTGTTTAAATTGTTAAAGTTTTATTTAAATAATTGTGTGATTGTGTGACAAGTTTCACATAAAAAGGGTCGGTTTATAACAATTATTGTAATAATAGTAATTGTACATTTACTTTTTATATCTTTCGAATTACTTTTAATAAAGTCAACTCAATATTGAAATCAACTGACACGTAATCTTATGTTCTCTTTATATTATGATAATTATACGTCCCAACTTAAACCATAAACCATATTACCGCGTTTTAGAAACTTATTTTAGATCGTTTAATACTTACAATTATTTATTACAGTAATCGGGAATTCTATCATAATACAATAATCTTGTTCAATTTTTGCTTTCTCTAGAAGAAACACTACCCCTTTATTCAAACATTGAATAAAAAAACATCCATTATCACAAAATCTCTCGAGACGAGCCTCGGGAGCGAAAAACGAAAACAGTGTTTTTCGTTTACTAAGTATCCTGAATCATTGGCAGAAAATTCTATCCAACTCGAAATTAGTTTACGAAAAGATTTATTAGATTTTCATGAATTCTATTCAGGTGTTTTAAAATGACGGTACTGTTAGTATTCTGCCTGATTCTGCCTTCTAAAGTTGATAGTTCTAGGAATTTAATCTTAAAGCGATTTAAATATTCTCTCCATACATTAAAGTATTTTTTTATGAAATAAGGGGGCAAACGATCAAAAGGGTCACCTGACGAAAAGCAAATTCCGTCGCCCATGGACACTCGCAGCATCAGAAGACCTGCGGGTGCGTTGCCGGCCTTTTAAGAGGGAAAAGGGTAATAGAGGAGGGTAGGGAAGGGAATAGGGGAGGGTAGGGTAGGGAATAGGGGAGGGTAGGGAAGGGAATAGGGTAGGGGATTGAGCCTCCGATAAACTCACTCACTCGGCGAAACACAGCGCAAGCGCTGTTTCACGCCGGTTTTCTGTGAGAACGTGGTATTTCTCCGGTCGAGCCGGCCCATTTGTGCCGAAGCATGGCTCTCCCACATGTAATATGTGAATTACGTCTTGACGCTAAACCACTTAACTAATTTAGATGAAATTTGGTATGTGCCTGCCTAGTGAGTAGTGACTCTGTATCAAGTTAAGAAAATAGTTTTAATTTTATTACTTAGATATAAGTAGTTAGTTTTTATTGCGCATAAAAATACGGTTCGGTTTTTAAATGTTCGTATCTCAGAATATTAGTTAGCTCAGCATATTATTATTGCGTTTCATTTTGACAACATGCTCAGCTAGTTCAGAGGACTGAACTGTAATTCAAAAGTGATCATAATATAGCAGGCGCAGAACGTATGTACTCCTTTTTCTAAAAGTAATAATAATAAATAACTTCCAGAAACAAAGCACAATTACTTGTGATGAGTAAGCACTGAGCAGCTCAGCACGTCAGAGATAAACCGGTTAATAATTTATGGATGTCGTGAGGCGTCATATTCGGTAGTACATTTTGGAGGTGAAATTAATTATCAAATCCCCTTATAAGGCCTCATTTAATGTTAAATATTTATGCGTGTAGGTAGCAATAAATCTTTGAACATAATATTAAAGAAAGCGTATAATATTGTAAAAACAATTAATAAAAGTAATTATAAAGTAAGTATAAATGTAATAATATCTATAGACGCAAAAATAAATAAATAAATCACGTCATTCGTGCTAAGTACCTTTAGAACTCATGTTGCGGGTACCAGACAACGGAAATATATTTGACGAAGAGAGAAGCTCGGAGTCGCAAATAAAGCGTGTATTTGCTATTATATTAGGATTGGATACGCGCTCAATTCGACGCGAAGCTGGCTTTCCAAATACACTCGTCTGATTCCCTAAAAAATTGCTCGCCAACCGCCCGCGCCCGTAGCAACCTGACATATCTATCACAACGTATATGCTACCAGCTTCGTATCGACTACACCCAAGTTAGAGCCAGTCCAGTGTCCACACGGCACGTTGCGTTACGTTGCGTCATCGCAACGCAAATATTTTGACGCATAGCCGGCCACACGGACGCTGCGTCATCGCAGCGTTATTACGAAGCAGTCCAGTGGCGGATTTACAAATTTGCCGCCTGTAGGCTATTCAATTTTTGCCGCCCCTATAACTGACCTTTAAAATTCAATACGTTAGCTTAGTCCACAATCATATCCCACCAAAAACATACTTTTAAAATTTTTGCTGACACGACCACACAAGGTTTCACTCTATGCGGTAGCGAAACGGCGATGCCATACATTATTTACTGGTATGTAGAATTCGTTTAAGTTAGGGTCAGTAGAGTTAGGTCGTTTAGATTCAGAAGCTTGGCTCTACATGAGATCACATATCTTTTTCACAGGGTAAACCGTAAACCTAATATGTGGTCGTCTCGGCAATATTTTACAAGACATGTTTTTGGTGGGAATTTTTATTTCTGTAAGATAAAAAAATGGGGCTAAATTTGCCGCCCCTCTAAATCTGCCGCCCTGGGCTCCAGTCTACTTAGCCTATAGGTAAATCCGCCACTGAAGCAGTCTTAACCTCAACACCCGCTTTCCGCTTCGTCTCGGGGGCTGCTGTCCGTCATGTGTGCGTTGCGACGACGCAGCGCGCCGTGTGGCCTGGCTCTAACTCCACTTGACGTATCCGACTAATTAAAAGACAAATACAAAGTTAAAAGTAGTTCTCCCGCCGACCGAGTGCGGCGGCACCAGCACCGGCATCCATCTTGAATATAATTAATACTTTTGTACGATACATACATTTCAGATTTTAATAATTATGACATACACACCTACGAACAAGGAACATTAAACATTTGTTTGTCCCCTCGGTGGGATTCGAGTCCGCGACAACGAATTTCATTTCAAGATTCATTGTGGAAAAACGTTATCGAGATATTTTTAATGCCCTAAATTTAAATGTAATACCAGTGCGTCGGCCGCGTCATGCCGCCGGGGCGCCAAAATCCGGCCAAAACGCATAAAATTATAATTTATAATATTTTGTATGAACATTAGCGCACATAGTGTCGGGCCGCAGCGGGGCAGATGATTGCGAGGCAGACTTGCGCTCCGCCGCGCCCCGCTAATATACTACATAGTGTACATATATATATTATACGTATACCTATAATTTTATACGTGGGAGAGCCATGCTTCGGCACGAATGGGCCGGCTCGACCGGAGAAATACCACGTTCTCACAGAAAACCGGCGTGAAACAGCGCTTGCGCTGTGTTTCGCCGAGTGAGTGAGTTTACCGGAGGCCCAATCCCCTACCCTATTCCCTTCCCTACCAACCCCTATTCCCTTCCCTACCCTCCCCTATTACCCTATTCCCTCTTAAAAGGCCGGCAACGCACTTGTAGCTCTACTGATGCTGCGAGTGTCCATACGGAAGTTGCTTTCCATCAGGTGGCCCGTTTGCTCGTTTGCCCCCTTATTTCATAAAATAAAAAAAATACCTTAATGTGCGAATTGTGCTAAAGCGAGCGAATTTTTAGCAGCATCCGCTTGCTATAAGCACCATACATTGTAATAAAATCTGTCGTTACACTGCTCTGCCCCTCCGCCCCGGCACGGTACAGGCGTATTAGTTTTGAGCATTAAAAATAATATGTATGATGTGTCCGTAAGGTATGTTGCCTGGAATAAGCGTTAAATAAATTAATAAGTATAAGTATGGTTGGACTGACTTGTCGAAGAGGTGGGGTCCGCCGGCGCCGCGGTGCAGGTACTTGCACACCAGCAGCCGCTCCGCCTGCACCAGCAGCACCGTCTTGCTCAGCGTGAAGATCATCGACACCTGCACAACAAATGCTTTGGTACCATCGAGGAATTCATTCCTAGGCAGTTGACAGACCGACTAGTCATTCGGTCGGATCGTTAAATGTTAATTGTGGTCTGTCGGCATGGGTTTGACGTAGCGCGACCGAACTACGAAAGTAGTTCGGTCGCCCATCTGCCTAGGAATCGACTTCTCTGATAGTACATCTGCAGGCATAGA
Organism: Aricia agestis; assembly: GCF_905147365.1. Classification (NCBI taxonomy): domain Eukaryota; kingdom Metazoa; phylum Arthropoda; class Insecta; order Lepidoptera; family Lycaenidae; genus Aricia; species Aricia agestis. Next base: position 100,297 of record NC_056418.1, read on the forward strand.
AAACAAACGCGAGAGAATATTATTTAATACTTGGAGATTTTAAGGGCGGAAGGTACCCGACGTTAATCTGTCTCTTAGTCTTTTCTCAGCTCCTATGTAATGCTCAGCATACTCGAGTAGATCGACCGAGGCTGTAGAATGTAGAAACTATGTCGTTAATTTTGTACGACCTCTGCGGCTCAACGATTGAGCGTGTGGCAGCTCAAGCCGGGAGTCGCGTGTTCGAATTCCGCCAACGGAACGATACGTGTATGATATAATAAAAATCTTGAATACAGGGTGTAACAAAACTAGGTGATATTTAGGGTGCACATGGGTCTGGGTATGTATAGAATTTACTGTGAAAATAGCAACGCTGAAACAGCAACTTCTTTGTGATTTGTACGGGCGAGCGCCCTAGCGTAATGGATTGTCCCATACAAAAGTAAAAAAGTTACTGAGCTGCTACTTTAGCAGCGAACTCTATATAGGGGAGCCATACTCGTAGTCCATACACATTGTAAAGATTTATCACTCAGTTTTGTTACAGCCTGTAGTCTGTAGATGCCAAAAATGGTCGGTTACGGCTGTGGTAAGTGGTTACGAGTTCCGACTCTCTCTTATGGTCGGTATTACCAACCACGGTGTCATGGAAAGGTGACTGTATATTTTAAATATTATATTTTGTGGAATGCACTCTGCGGTCTGCCAATAGTCGGCGGCAGCTGTGATCTGGTGTGACCCAATCATAACGGGCAACAATAAAAGTTTGGGTAATGGGCATTTCTGATTTTATTCCACCATAAATAACACAATTTAAATAATATCGTACTCGTACCGTAGGCCGCAGGCCGCATGCACGACCGTAGACCGAAACTCATGTAGAGTAATGCGCGTGACGTGATATTGTTTTGTTACTTTAAACCATAAACCTATAAGTATATATAATGTCTATGCTTTAAACTATCTAACGTCACGCTGTACGCGCCCGGTTCCGGTGGTCTGGTGTTATCTATGAAGATTGAAGATCGTTTATCTCAATGTAAATGATATATTACGAGTATTGTTACAAAATACTTGTTTAGGCACCGAAAAATGAACCTTTACAACCAAAATCATTATCGCTATTCCCGAAAGTTGAACCCTTACAGTGTAATGAAAGTGTATTATTGGCAGTACAAAAGCTTTTGTGTTGCTACCTACTGTTGCCGGGCCCGTAATTTACCCGGGAAGTGCCCGGGGTCGGGCCGAAATGCCCGCCCCGGGGGCATCCAAAACTTTGAAACTATGCAAAAACTACATTACGAATAGCCAATTATGCGTAATACCTATTATTAATATTATAAAAACTTTTTAGTGTTTGTAAACCGTTATTGTTGTAAAAGTCCATACCGACGAAAACATACAAAGTTTGCCGTGATCCGTGAGTACTTATTATTTTCCTCAATTCATGTATTTATTCGATACTAGCAGTGACGGATTAAGGCTACTCGATGCCCTAAGCGGGCCATGCCTGTGGGCCCCCCTATCTGTACTAAGTATGTCAACTAGAGTCGGTCTTTAAACCTTTGCCGCTTAAAAACATTAGTTTTTTCCTAGAAACATTTTTTTATGTAGTTTTTGATGACGTGAGGGTAAGGACATATTTTTTTTGTGCTTCCTCTGGTGCCCCGTCAGACGTGATGCCCTAGGCAATTGCTTAATTTGATTAAGGGTTAATCTTGGATAATCACTGGATACTAGATGTCGCTTGCCACGGCATTGAAAGTCAAATTCATGGAAATTGATTTATCAGGCGGAAACTGTGCATTTTCTGTAGATAACTAATAAACTAAGTAGGTACTCGATGTTTTTTCTCTGTTATCAAAGAAATTGATTCACGAGGTTAGATTCATTGACAATTTGACAACCACTTTCGCATTTAGAACATCATCAGTACGAATTGTTCGGTATCATACTACATTTTATAAAGAAATGAACGTTTCAAAAACTAGACGTTAAATGTGTAGATACTTGAGTCAGTTCTCATCCGGACCAAAACGTCTGCCGCGTTTATCATTAACTTATTAGCTATTTTACGGTTTTCTGACTTTTCGCAACACAAATTGAATGCTTCATTATTGCTTCAGTGGAAATAAAAATTCACTTTGCTAAAAAATGGTGGACACTTTTAAACACAGCTAATCTTTATTCCGTTTAAAACGGGGAAAACGTCTGCCGAAAACTTTTCCATAATATTTTATCCCTTCCAGAACATTTGTCTGACAGCAGCGACATCTACGTTTAGCCGCAGTTGACTCAGCTCGACGGTAGGCTGAGGTTGACACTTTATATCTTCTATTTTGAGTCGTATTTTTCGTCAAAATCGTTTTAAAAGTTATAATGATCGCCGAGCGAGTCGTTTTCTCTAAATTTACTTAATATTTGTAATTATAAATTGTTTGTTTGCGCAAAACAAGAGGACATTTTTTCATGTAATGCGTCCTCTGCGTGATGGACTAAAACGAGCGATTATAAATGTTCATTAGTGGACTATAAAATAATTGCTTAATATGATCGCCGACGATTGTGCATGCTACACAGTACACACAGCACTACACAGCTAGGCGATCACGGTTGTGACCCAACGCGTAGGAGGGACTAAATAATATTATGTTTTTTTTATGAAATAAGGGGGCAAATGAACAAACGGGTCACCTGATGGAAAGCAACTTCCCATTCCATTTCCCATTCGTGCCGGAGCATGGCTCTCCCACGTTTAAATGCCAGCTATGTAAATGCTTTTATAAAACCAAAAGGACCAAATACATATTTTATTTCGGATATCGTTGTTTTTCATATAATTATGTTCCCAAAGAAAAATCTAACTAGGTTGGTAGACATAAAAGACTATGTATTTTTGCATACTAAGTACATAATTATGTTTTTTTTTTATTATTATTAATTTCTCATCCCCCCTAACGGTGTCAGGGCTTGTTGTTAACATTTAGGTTGTGTATGCAACATAACAATAAATTTACATTAAATATTAAATACATTACATTCAATTATTAAACTTATAAAATTATTCCAATTAAAATAACTAACGATTAATGATTAACAATTCCAATAAATAGCATTCTGATTAAAATAATTATAAATGTCAAAATTAAAAACAATAAAAATATAGCACAACATTTAACTACCCTATTATCACAGCTTAAGAATCACAATAACATACTCGAATTTCTCTTATTAGTATCACACACTATTTTCTTGCAAAAAGAAAGAAACAAATCCCTCTTTTCTGAGAGAATGTGCCTGCCATCCCCTCAGGATGGCAGGCAGATTCTCACCCGTCACCGATGTGCCCAATCTTTGCTCAATATCATACGAGTATCTATTGCTAGCAAAAATTGGACACTCGAATACTCCTAACAGGTGAGGAACCGTCTCCTCAACTCCTGGCTGACACAGGCACGACGGATCCTCCTTCAACTTGAATCTGCACAAGTAGAAGGCGAATCCGCCGTGTCCAGTCAGAATCTGTGTGGTGTGGTGTGTGATGTCTATCTTTTTGACTATCTTGTATGCAGCAGCAGCGCTTGGGAAAAAGAGCTTCATGACTCCGGCCGTCCCACCTACTTCGTATCTCCTGTCCCATTCCTCAATCGTATCCTCTCTCAAGATACGCTTGACGAATGAAACAGGACACAGATCATAGTCAGGTTTCCTTCTCAATCCCAGCGCGGCCTCCTTGGCTAGTTCGTCAACCCTCTCATTCCCTCTTAACCCTGCGTGCGCCTTAATCCAAAACAGGGAGACCTCCCGCCTCTGCAAGGCAGCTTTTCGGAGGGCCGCCCTTGTTTGCACTGCCAGGGGATAAGAGGAACTAAGGGTGACAGCCTGGAGAGCCGATCTGGAATCGCTAAGGATACCGACCTTCGCCATTCCACTCTTGCAGGCTATACTTACTGCTCTTTGGAGCGCTAGAAGTTCGGCTTGGTAGACGGTGCAATACGGTGACAAAGCAAGCTTGACCGCCTTAGTCTCGGCTTCACCCTTCCATACGGAGAGTGCGGCTCCGACTCGATCCTCAATCTTGCTGCCATCCGTATAGATCCTATGGATGTGGCTGCTTACCACATCAGCATACGAGTCCTCATCTACCATCCCGAACCTCAGCTCTACCTGCTCCGCCGGATATGGGTCCTCAATCGCAGAAGCCATTCGTTCCACCTCCCTGTCCCTCACTGCCGGGTATGACACTCCCTTCTTGATCTCATAAAGTCTCGATGCTTCGAGTATTCTGAGATCAAGAGGGAGTATCCTAGCCAACAGCAGCGCAGAGTTCAGGGAGACGGTCCGATATGCTTTGCAGATCTTCAGGGCAAAACCCGGTTGAACGGAGTTGAGCCTTTTTTGGACCCCCATCTTTTCCACGCTGGGTACCCACGCTGCCGATGCATACAAAATAGTTGGTTCTATGACCGCCGTATAAACAATCTTAACTACTTGGGGGTTAAGCCCCCAACCTACTCTAGCGGCCTTGGCAAGCTGCTTGTAGCGCGTGATTGCCTTTTGGCAAACGCTGCTAACGTGGGCGTTAAACGTCAAGCTTTTGTCAATGATAAGGCCCAGAATCTTTATCTCATTGTAGAACTTGATTTCCACACTCCCCATTCTCAAGCGCGGTGTGTCGTATTTAAGTCGTCTAGTAGACAACAATGCACAAGTCTTTTGTGGTGCGAAGTTAAGCTTGTTAGCTATTCCCCATTTTTTGATTAGGTCTAAGACCTGGTTTGCTTTTAACTCCACCTCTAAAGCCGAGTCTCCATCGAAAAAGAAGCACTGCTTCCACTTTTCGGGAAAGTAGCCGACAGTGAGGCACTTATTCAGCAGGGCAAGGAACCATTCCGGGTTACAATCTACAGCGTGCTGGCAGATGTCCAGGTCCGCGGGGTAGAAGGTCTCAGCCAACAATTCTGCGGAGCTTCGGGCGTCGAGGGTCTCACTGCCCCTTGTTAGGGGCAGATCCTCCTCCCTCCCTCCAACTCTGTTCAGCACTCTGTAAATGCCCTCCCAGACCCCCTCCCTATCCTGTTTCCGGCAAAACTCCTTCCAACTCTCCACTTGAGCATCTTTTACTGTCTTTTCATACTTCTCTTTCGCTTCCAGGTACAGTCCAACCACGCGGTTTCTGCGATCAGGCGCTGCGTTTCGGATTCTGCGTCTCCTCGTAGCGACTTCTCTCTTCATCTGCGCGAGCTCATCATTCCACCACGACAACGTGAATTTCTGTGTGTGTTTTTTGGTCGGCATAGTGTCTCTGCATGTCTGTGTTATGGCTTCTGTGTATCTGTCTATTGCTTCATCTATTTGTTGTGTGCTATGTATTGTGTCGATGTCTTGTATAGTCAATTGTCTGTCTGACATAAACTGGGTCAGTTTCTCACGGAATTGAGTCCAGTTTGCCTTATGTGTGTTAAAGATGCGTGTAGTACGTATTATGTTCGTGCCTGTGGATTTGTGTTGCCTGATGCCGAAGGATATGCCGTTGTGGTCAGAACTCGTGAGACTCTCCTCTACCTTCCAGTCGCCCACTCGGTTCAGCAGATCATCGGAGCACGCTGTCACATCCACGTAACTGGAGTACCTTTTACCCCCGACGGTGTCGAATGTCGGGGTGTCCCCTGTGTTGAGTATGTGTAGACTCATTTCTTCCAGTACTGCAGACACTTCCCTTCCTCGCGGGTCCTCCTTATCGCCACCCCACCACGGGCTTTTGGCGTTTGCATCACCTCCCAAGACCATCTTGTCGGTACCCAGCTTTCTTCCTATCCATACAAGATGGTCCAGGTAGGGCCCTACAGGCTTATCAGGCTCGAAGTAGAAGGACACAACAATCATCTCCCAGGCTTTGGTTCGGAGGGTGGCCACAACAATGTTGTTATTGCTGAGGCGTGTGTGTAGTTCGACATCTAACGTGTCGTCGAATACTACAACACATGCCTTGACCACACCGACCCCCTCCCCATCACTCTGGAAGATCCTCACTCCTTTGTATGTCCTCATACTCCGCGCCCCGCCTATTGCCGCTCTTGCAGCAGCGCAACGCAAGCCTTACGCTTGGTGGCCTCGAGCAATAGCTCCTTTGTGGCGATTTGGCTCCGCTGAAGGTTCGACTGCAACATTCGGCACTGGAAGGACTCACCTGGGACAACCTCAGCAATACGCCACCGCCGATCTGGCTAGAGCGTCCCACCTCTTTCTTTCTATACACTCTCTATCGAAGGCGCTGTGCTCTTCGTTGCCTCTGCTCGCCCTCATGCAGTTAATACATTTGGGAATGTCTCCTCGCAGCCACTTGTCGCATTCAGTCCTCATATGAGGACCGGCGCAGTGACTGCATCGCACCTCACTTTTCTGACAGTGCCGTCTGGTATGCCTATACCCTAGGCAACGGGAGCACTGCACCAGCGGACTGTTATCCATGACTCGAACTCTGCCTAGCCCAATATGAGCGTAGCCTACATTCACACACTTCTGCCATACCTGTGGGCTTGCTCTAACCACGAGATGGTTCTGAAGGGGGTTCCTAGCTTGCTTCACGTACGCTACCTCTACCTTTCTTTCGTCCCCCTTCAAGCCCTCAAGGATGTCTGCGTTTTGATTACAAAAAGCAGTGATGAAACCGGTCACGTCGCATTTCATCACATCCCTGAAGGCTAAAACGGGGGTTTTTATTCTTCACCTCTTCAACTACTAGTCCCTCATTCGTTCTCAATCTCTCCTTCACCTTATTTCTTTCCTCCTCATTTATACACCCTATGACGACTGTACGATCCATATCGTACATCAAGCAGTTTAGGGTTTTATGGAGTCAGCGTTTAGGACGCGCTCGCGTAATTAGTTAATTATTTTATTAAAATCAGTTCGCATCGATCAATCAAGGCGATCGCGCGTGCTCGCACACCCGGGTCATTTGATCATCAAGTATATCAATAAATCAAGTAACGGTTTATCAAGTCAATCGTTTTATTTATCAAGTAAAAGGAGTAGTAGTTAATCAAGGACACTACATCCTTTATGGTCCTTCGTTTATTATTATTTCGTGAAGTGATCCTAGCAAGGTGCTTCGTGAATAATAAGGACTTCGCGAGTGAAAACACAGACAGTGTGACTTTTCGTGAAGTGATCAGTGGACATTGGATTGCAGTGCATTTTTTATCAAGGAAGTTATATCAAGAGTAGAGATGGAAGATCTACTATCAATTCAGCAACAGTTGGTTGGAGCCATTGAGCAGCTCTACTCCAATTTCAAGAAAGATGGGCCGGAGCGCAAGACCGGTGACTACATCAGGAGGAGACTGGAAACCCTGGATCAATACTGGCAGGAGTTTCAAAATAACCACTTCAAGCTATGTGGTTACAGCGACAAGTCTCACGATTATTTCGTGACCGACCAGTTCGAGTCAACCAAGGAGCGCTACGGGCACATCCGGTCGGTCATCGTCAACTATCAAGCACGGGACGCCAAGCCGACTACATCGCTGCTGCGGCCGACGACTCCGTTGGGCGGCGCGTCGACGCCGCAGCCACCCGCGCGCACCTCGTTTCCAGCAGCAAGGCCAGACGGCGTGCACGAGGGAGAAAATCAGGTAACTTTCAGGGCTCAGGGCGTCAACAGCAGGACGGACGAGTTGCTCAAGAAGCAAGCGAGCAACTTCAGGGCTCTACAGAGAAAGGTAACTAGTGTTAACTTAGATACGGAGTTAGATAAATGGGAGCTGGATGACATACTGAAAACTTTACAATCTCGTTGGTCGGTAATTGATTCTTTACATCTTGAGATAGATAGTGAGCTAGAGGGTAAAAATAAGGAATATGATTCAGCATTTTATCAATACGAACAATTGTACGAAGACATCAAGAGGTCTATCAATAGGAAAATCAGGTCCATGTGTCATAGGGAGAAGTCAACTCCGCAGATGGAGTTGCCTACTTTTAGCGGCAGTTTCCAGCAGTGGACGTCATTCAAGGACTTATTCACGGAGACTATCCACACCAACGCATCTCTATCAGGCGCACAGAAGATGCAATTTTTAAAGGGCAAGCTCCGAGGTGAAGCTGAGCGCTTAGTTCAACATCTGCAGATTAGCTCAGACAATTACATCACCTGCTGGGAGATATTAAATAATAGGTATAATAATAGGAAACTTATTTTTACGTCACATATCAATACGTTAATGAACCTTCCAGTGTCGCAGCAAGCATCGTTAGGACATATCAAGAGAATCCACGATACGTCACTGGAATCATTAAACGCTATAAAAAATCTAGGTGTAGATATAAGTACGTGGGATCCTCTACTTGTACATATTTTGAGCCAAAAACTTGACGCCGACACATACAACGAGTACGTAGCATCATTAAAGCAACCGAGGGAATTACCTAGTCTAAAGGAATTTCTAGATTTTCTTGAAACAAAATTTACAGCGCTAGAGACTTCACGGAAAAAACAAGAAAATCCGACGGCGAAGCCTAGTGCAAAATATACATATAATTTTAATCATAACTCTAATAATTCAGACAATCGTTTTAATTACAAGAAACCAACATATTTTTCGCAATCGAAAGTATCAAGTAACCGAGTCAATAAACCTGCATATCCGGTAAAAACAGCTTGTTATTATTGTTCAAACCGCGGACATGGCTTATATTATTGCGCAAAATTTCTAGAACTACCTAATCATTTGAAGCGAAAATTAATTATTGACAAGAATTTATGCAAAAATTGTCTCTACGATCATGAAGGTAAAGGTTGTTATTCCGAATCACGTTGTCGAGAATGCAACGGCAACCATAATTCAATTTTGCACGATGCATTTTGTAACAGTTCATTCACGCCGAAAAATGCAGAGTCGAAAATTTCGAAACCAGAGGTTGGTAACACTCATGTGTCCGTGGAGGGCAAGGACCCCGAAATTCTGTTGGCAACAGCCATGGTGCGGGTTCAGGCTCGGGATGGCACCTATCATAATATCAGGGCATTGTTAGATCAAGGATCGGAGACTACGCTCATATCAGAGAGAGTAGCTCATATTTTAGGTTTACCGCGCAAACATTGCCAGGGAACCATAACTGGAATAGGCGAAAAGGAGAGCAACTGCAAGGGAATTATTAAAATCAAGTGTAGGTCTAATCAAGAAGACTTCTCATTCGAAACGGATGCTTATATCATGAATACTTTAATCAAGAATCTGCCCTCCTACAGCTTCCCTAAACCAGAATGGCCCGCATTAGAAAATTTGCCTTTAGCTGATCCTTTCTTCAATGTGAGAAGACCAGTAGACCTTCTCCTTGGAGTGGATGTTTTTAGCAATTTATTGTTGGATGGAATTTACAAGGCCGGACCGACTCTACCTTTGGCGCAAAAAACGCGCTTAGGTTGGATTTTGAGCGGTTACGTAAAAAGAAGCTTTAAGTGTAATATAATTGTGCACGATATCAACGACATCAGTCAATTTTGGCAATCGGAAGATATATCCGATTCATCTTCGATGTCCCTAGCTGACCAACAGGTCGTAGATTTTTACAACAAGACAACTATTCGTCTGGCGGATGGCAAGTATCAAGTGCGCCTCCCCCTTAAACAAGAAATAGAAAATAAATTAGGCCAGTCAAAATCAAAAGCTATTGCACAGTTTAAACAGTTAGAACGTAAATTTAATAAAAATCTAAATATAGCACAAGAATATAAATTATTTATCAATGAATACAAACAATTAGGACACATGATACACTCGAATAACTCCGAGTCATCAGATTACTACTTACCGCATCATTGTGTTATTCGAAATGAATCAACAACAACTAAATTAAGAGTTGTTTTTAATGCTTCTTCGCCTTCTTCGACTGGTTTGAGCCTGAATGATTTAATGGAAAGAGGTCCAAATTTACAACAAGATCTGCAGAGTCTTCTTATCAAGTGGAGACAATTCAGATTCGGTTTTACATCTGATGTGAAGAAAATGTTTAGAGTAGTATGGTTACATCCGGATGACCAAACATATCAAAAAATTATTTGGCGAGATTCATTTTTTGACGAGTTAAGCATTTTTCAGCTGACGACAGTGACGTACGGCACCAAGGCCGCGCCGTTTTTGGCGATGATGACTCTCCGACGTTTAGCTCAAGACGAGAGACAGAATTATCAAGACAGTTCTGCTCCAAAGGTGATTGAGTCAGCTTTTTACATGGACGATCTCGTATACGGAAGTCATTCTGTCGAATCGGCAAAGCGTTTGATACAAGATATAGTAGCGATTTTAAAGTCCGGAGGATTTAATCTACGTAAATGGAAGGCAAATAATCAAGATATAATTCCTACAAGTAATAACAGCAATAATGATCAATTAAATTATGATTTTAAAAATACTGAGTCATCCAAAACATTGGGCCTTAGTTGGAATCCACAGCAAGATCAATTTACATTCACATCAAAATTAGACTTTAAGACCAAAATTCCCACAAAACGTATTTTACTTTCGAATATATCAAAATTATTCGATCCATTAGGTTGGCTTTCTCCGATTTCAACTAAAATAAAACTATTATTTCAACAAGTGTGGCAGTTGCAGTTAAAATGGGATGATCCCTTACCGGAAAATATTATTAAGGAATGGGAAAGCATGAAAATAGATTTAGAAAATATAAGTAATTTTTACATGCCGAGATGGTTAGGTATAACAGAAAATAATGTCATCGAACTTCACGGCTTTTCCGATGCATCAACAAAATGTTACGCCTGTGTTGTTTATTGCAAGGTAAACACACACGGCCAGACGTCGGTAACCATGATAGCAGGAAAATCAAGACTGGTACCTGTAAATAATAAACTTACTTTACCTAAACTAGAGTTATGCGGTGCTCTATTACTTATTAAACTATTATCAAAAATCAAGAGTTGCCTGGAAACATATCAAATTAATACTTACTGCTGGGTCGATTCTATGGTAGTATTAGGATGGATCAATGGTGTACCGGAACGCTGGAAGCCATTCGTGGCCAATAGAGTTAAGCAGATTGTCGACGTGGTGCCGCCCAGCAGCTGGAATTACGTCAAGTCAGAGGAAAACCCAGCTGATAGCGCTAGTCGCGGTTTGTCAGCATCCCAGTTAAAAGATCATGAACTTTGGTTTAAAGGGCCGACTTGGCTGAAAACTGAAAATTTATCACATATTCAAAAAACATTTATCACGGATCAAGAAGTGAGAAAAACTAAAAAGGTAGTTGCATCGGTAACTCAAAATCAACAAGAAAATATCATAAAAATATTACTGCAGAAATATAGCTCGCTAAGCAAGATTGCGAGAAATTTAGCATGGGTATATAGATTTATAAGCAAGAAACAAGTTGTAAATAAATACTTAACAATAAGTGAAATAAAGCAAGCAAATATAAAAATTATTAAGCAGTGTCAGCAAGAATATTTTAGCGAAGAAATAGAAGCATTAAAGAAAGGAAAAAGCGTAGCATCAAAAAGCAAGATTTGCATGCTCAACCCTATATTAGATCAGGATCAAGTTTTAAGAGTTGGAGGTCGTTTAAAACATGCAAACATTAACTTAGACATGAAACATCCTATTATCATCCCAAAAGGTAGTCGCTTGTCTGAGTTAATAATAGATCAGTGTCATGAACTTACCTTCCACGGTGGCGCTAAACTCACTTCGGGGATCATTCGACAAAAGTACTGGTTGGTAGGGGGACTCAAGGCTACAAAGAAGCGCATTTATCAATGTGTTAAGTGCAGAAAGCACAGTCCCAGCCAGCACTATCAAATCATGGGAGATTTACCAAGATCGAGGGTGAATCCGTCGCGGAGATTCTACGATACAGGGTTAGATTACACAGGTTATGTGTTCGTTAAGGCCAACAAGGGCCGAGGTATTCTAACAACAAAGGGCTACGTTGCTGTGTTCGTCTGTATGGTAACAAAAGCCATACATTTGGAGCTGGTTTCGGATTTGACGACGTCAGCATTTTTAGCAGCTTTGCGTCGAATGTCAGCCAGGCGAGGAGTGCCGAAAAATATGTATAGCGATCAAGGTACAACTTTCATCGGAGCAAACAAGGTTCTGCAGGAAGAATATCAGCAAATTTTATGTACATTCGAAAACACAGAATTCATCGACGAAGTGACGCGCATGGGTATCAAGTGGCATTTCAATGCCCCCTCTTGGCCGTCAGCAGGTGGACTGTGGGAAGCTTCGGTCAAAAGTCTAAAATATCACATGAAGCGGGTGATAGGCGAACAACGTCTCACCTTTGAGGAGTACTCTACATTGCTCTCTCAGCTCGAAGCCTGCATCAATCAGAGACCTTTATGTGCTATGACCGAAGACCCCGACGACTTAAATTGCCTAACACCATCACATTTTTTAACTAGCGGTCCTCATCTCGCATTTTTCGACACCGAAACAGATTTACGTACTCGTTGGCATCATACACAAAAATTATTCGAGGATATCTGGAAGAAATGGCGACAAGAATATCTAACGCAGCTATCAGTCCGCAGCAAGTGGAGACTACCGCAAGAGAACATCAAGGTCAACGACATAGTGCTCATACAAGATAGCAATTTGCCGGCCGGAAGGTGGCCACTGGGCCGCGTCCTGGAGCTACATCCCGGAAGCGACGGTTTTGTGAGGGTTGTTACGCTAAAAACAAAAAGCGGCATCATGAAACGCCCCATAGTGAAACTGTCCATATTGCCTGTTAATCAAGAACAGTCAGATGAAAATATCAAGAATCCGGACGATGATGTAAAGCAAGTATATCACGTTACTAAACCTATCAAGAGAAATCAAGATCATCTCGCCGTTCTCTGGAAGAATCAGACCTCCGTCGTTGAAGCCGAATTTAATCTGTTGAAACGTACAGAGGATATCATGAACAAGCAGCACAAGATTATCAATCTACGTTTAAATCAGGTGGAACAACAGTTGAACGCCGCTAAGAAGGAAAACTTAGAAAATAATGATTTTATACTTTCCGCAATAGTCGCCAGCAATTTACTTAATCATTTAAAAGAAATGCAGAATACCCTATTAGACACTATGACTAATATATACAACGGACAGCTCAGCTTACACCTATTGACACCAGACCAGCTTCGACAAGAAATAAATACTATATCAGGAAAAATATCTAAAGACTTATGTGTACCTTTTGAGAATATAAGCTTACCTAATATCTATCATCTATTAAAAATTAAAGCTAGAATGTCGACAAATTACTTACTGTTTGAAACAAAAATACCTCTAGTTCACCGTGACAGTTTTGAAATTCATAAAATCATTGCCGTACCACGTTTAGTAAATAATAGCATCATGATTAATATTAAACCCGTATCAAGTTACCTAGCGATTAACCTTCAAAAGGACGCTCTGTGGCCTATTACTGAAAGTGACCTAAAAACGTGTCTGCAGCAGGAGTCAGGCACTCTATTATGTAGGAGCAGGTCACCAGTGTACTCCCTGAAGGATGACGAGAGCCTTTGCGAAAAGGATGCAGCCTCCGGGAGATGCAGGATCTATCACGAGCCATGCCGATCACAGTGCCATGAGCTACATCAACTCAACACGTACTTTTACTTTTATTGTCAACAGCAGAATGTTAAAGTACTCTGTGACGATCAAGTTTCATCGCTACAGCTGTTTCAAGCTGGCTTATTGACGACAAATCAAGGTTGTCTTCTGAAGTTCAAGGACTTTACCGTGTACACTCACAAACAGGAGGTGAGTGATCTGCACATCAATGCAGATGTTACTGCCCCAAAGCTGTCGCCGATCAACTATCTTTTCAACATATCGCTACCGAGCAACGGCACTATTAGCGCAGGGGACGAGGACGTCAGCGAACATTCAAGGCAGCTGACACATCTGCAGAAGCAGATAGAGGAGATAAAGCAGACCGTGCCGCTGTACGACAGCGTCAGCAGCCACGAAATTCATCACTATACGGCGACGTACGTCATCGTTATCGTGGCTGCTGTTGGAGCAGGTGTCTGGGGAGCGCGCAGGTTCCGGCGCCGGCGGTCGGCGCGGGCGGCGGTGGAGCAGCGCGCAGGGCGGGCGGCGCCGCCCACCCCGGAGGTGGCGAGGCGGCAGCCGCCCTCCTCCTCCACAGCGGTGATTGACAATCAGTGTGTGTGCAGTGAGAGTGACAAGTGTGTTAAAAAGGTTTCGCATCCTATAGGCTATATTAACCCAGGTTATAGTGATCCGTGCAAACAAGTGCAAGACTTTAAACGGGTGTCGTGTTCTAACGTACCTAAGCAAAACAAAGGCACGTCACCGACCTTTCGTTCTGTATACGTAATCGGTGACGATAGAGTTAAGTTTAATTCTTTGTAAATCTTGAATTTTTATTTGTACTTTACTTACTTACAAGTGTAGGTTAAGGACAAAATGGAATCACTTTGTATCATCTCATCACTACTAACTTCTCTACTTTTCGGTGTGGGAGCATGTACGATCCATATCGTACATCAAGCAGTTTAGGGTTTTATGGAGTCAGCGTTTAGGACGCGCTCGCGTAATTAGTTAATTATTTTATTAAAATCAGTTCGCATCGATCAATCAAGGCGATCGCGCGTGCTCGCACACCCGGGTCATTTGATCATCAAGTATATCAATAAATCAAGTAACGGTTTATCAAGTCAATCGTTTTATTTATCAAGTAAAAGGAGTAGTAGTTAATCAAGGACCTATTTTTAACTTTTCTAACCTTCTCTACCTTTACCCAACCGTCCTTGGCATCTACTGCCTTTCTAATTTTTTCAAGACCTCCTCTCCGGTCTCTTGCCCATCCCTGGAGGACACTATGACTGAATGCAACGCCTTTGCTTCGGTAGGTTTCTCTACGATTCCTCTCGAAGGCTCGCATAACTCGCCGGTTTGGCAACAGTCATTTTGCTCTCCAGTAACGAGCTCAACTTCTCCATTTTGTTCCTCGTTTTCCTTCATACTTTCCTTTATTGCTTCCATCTTTTCCATGTTTTCCCTAATTAGTCTGTTGTTTTCTTCTAGGTTCCTCATCAGCGCGTTTTCTTCAGTGTTCGAGATTGCATCGGATGGCCGGGGGGGATGTATAGGGTCCTTCCCCGGCCCTCCATTACTCCCGGCTCTAACACTGGCGAGTTCAACCTCTAGTTCTTTTATTATTTGATAGAGCCTGTCTATAGCGGCGAAGGCTCCTTCTTTAAGTTCTATCTTAAAGGTTTTGGAGCTGTTTATACAACATTTTGCTCGCTCTAGACAGGTTCTACCTTCTCTTGTTCAAGGTTTGTTCGTGGCAATGGGGCTCAAAGTTTTTTCTACAATTTTAACCTTTTTACTTGTTTTTTTAGGTGCTGATGGTTCCAGGTTTTGTTTTCCTTTTTTAGGAGGTGTTACATTGCTTATAGCTATAGCTTCCAATTCGTCATTGCTATTCTGCGCAGCGGAGGGTCTTATCGGCTGCGACTGGGCTGCGCCCACCTCGGCCTCGTTCCTATTCGTTGGTGATATTATAAAGGTGTCGCTGGCTCGGTTTTGGGGAGTGCGTATCATTTTAACCGGGAGCATTTGGTCAAGGCAATTTGAATTAATTAAAAGAAATGTCAAATTATAAATTAAAATTAAACGCAATAAATATACAGTTGTAAAATAACATTCAATTAAAATTAAAGGGTAAATGTTAATAAAATAAATTAAAATATCAATTAAAATAATTGTCAAATAGTAAAATGTCAATTAAAACTCCTAAACTAACAGTTTCCCCAATAGGGGGTTAACTGACCTAAACTAGCTACGATAGATATTGTTTAACTGGAAACTAAATGTATAAAAAACTAAAGATAAAACCCACGTCTTGATGCAAACCGATATATTCTCGTAATAATTCACAATTTTTCTGACAACATCAAAATATCTTACAAAGTCAAATATAGATTTTTAAACATAACCAGCCAGAGTTCTACAGATATATTGTAGTGTGTCTAAGAGTCTATATATATATATATATATATATATATATATATATATATATATTAGTTTTAACCTAATGTGGTGGATGCGGTGGTTTCTCGCTGGTGTTGTGGCGGTGGCAGTGCCCAAAAACCGCAGCTTCCTGCAGATAAAGCCAGCAGTATCTGACTAATAAGACGCTGTGGCAGCTGGCGCGGGCGTTGCTTCTTAGCTCAGCTATTTTCCAAATGCGATTTACTCCCCGTTTATATCCTTGATCCTTGGATACGTTTTTACGTACTTATCTAAGAAAAACATGATACATCTTACATTAATAATATAAAATGTTATGTATTATCGTGTTTTAAATCAATGAATCATTTCTACTCAAAAATCTTGTCATAAGCAAAATCCAAATTTTCTTCGAACGTCCACTATTTAGCGATCTCGGACCACCGGACGCGGTGCGACGCGACATCACATGAAATATTATACTGTCATGCAAGTCAAACTAAATGATCGAGATGACTAGATCGAACGAAGCGCGGTGCTGCATTTTTGATTTTGCAAAAATAATAAGTTCCAAAATAGTCATTCCATTATTGCCTCAATTTCATTAATTCAATATCTCATTTGTTATTCATTAAAATTGTAATGCGATGCCGATATATCTGTGTACATTATACGCAAGTGCAATATGACATTATGCAAATATTATGCGTATTCGATCATCCCCGACCAACGGTACTCCAGGGAGGACTACGTTGTTGATTATCGTAATTTATATTCATATGGGAACAATTATTGAGAAGCTCAATTAATTAATAAGGAACCTTTGAGGTCTCGAAGGTAACACGATACGCCGATAAACCAATTCGATGAATTAATAATGATAATTATAAAGTGTAAGTAAATATTGTTAGCTAAGTAACTATTTTTCAACTCCGTTCGCTACGGCTATCGACTGTCTGTAGTGTATAATTAATCCTAACAAAAATATTAAATGAAAAAAAGGAGAGTCAAGTTCAATATAAAAATTATGCTCGGATGTGGGCTTAGCTGCAAAAAGAATTGAGATCTATATGTGTCAAGTTGTATACAAAATTAAACAAAAACTTATATCTTTAAACGAGCAATTCTTGTATATATATATATATATATATATATATAACAAAAATATTAAATGAAAAAAAGGAGAGTCAAGTTCAATATAAAAATTATGCTCGGATGTGGGCTTAGCTGCAAAAAGAATTGAGATCTATATGTGTCAAGTTGTATACAAAATTAAACAAAAACTTATATCTTTAAACGAGCAATTCTTGTATATATATATATATATATATATATATATATATATATATATATATATATATATATATATATATATATATATATAATTAGAATCTCGGAATCGGCTCCAACGATTTTCATGAAATTTAGTATATAGGGGGTTTGGGGGGCGATAAATCGATCTAGCTGCTAGGAATCATTTTTAGAAAATGTCATTTTAGTCGTGTTTTATCGAATAGCTAGTATGTACTTATAGGAAGAAAATAACATTACGAACAAGCATTAAACTCTATTTCCTTACTTTATTGAATAACTATAACAGTTACTGTGATTCAAATTATCTGAGATCTTAAAGTAAGTTAGATGATTTGGCCAGTTTTCAATACATCAGTCATTTCATTTTATTTTTTTAACTTTTTAATTCTGATAAAAACTGCGAGTGCGTGTGACTAACGATACTCGTATTGGCAGTCGGGTAAGAAGGCTGCAGTGTACCTGCGCCAGTCTCCTGCAGACGCTGCAGCACTGTCGCGGCCACGTGCTATAAATCTGTCTCGAGTTGTGTTCCCAGCCCCCAGGTGTAACCTCAGCTCGGGGACGATAAATAGGTCAAAATTGATTTTGGTTTAGTGCACACTAAATACTAAATTAGTAGAATAGAATAGCCTTTCTAAGGTATATCTATTCATGTATTTAAATTGAAGTCGATTATATCGTGAGATATAAAAATGTTTGGAATTTGATACTAATCGAAAATTAACATGACGCTTACGATGCCTTGTACTCGTATTGTGGCCTTGCTCAACTATCGTTTGAGAGTTGAGACTAGCGAATAATTCAGTAAATAAAGTCGTTAGAATGAAAATATTTATTCTGTATAGAAGCGACCTTTTAAACTAACTAGTATATCAAATACGAGTTAGCCTCGAAGGTCGCTTCTAACTCAACTAAAATTAGACAATTGAATGTAACATAATATTATGTACGGTTTCGGTACTACGGTATTACCCAACGGTTTCAAAGCGTCGGCCATCGGACTAGCGCACGAAGGGTTCCGCACCGGTATTTAAAAGCAAAAGTAGGCCAAAATTGTGATTTTTGTATGGGACCCCCCTAAATTTTTACTTTATTTAAGTTTAAATAATAATATTAAAGTAGACACACATGTCGATAATATTATTTAATTTCAAGTGCCAACCTAATGTGATTATTGATATCGAGCAAAAAAGATCACAAAATAACGTTTGTTGTATGGGAGCCCCCCTTTAATATTTAATAAATGTATATCTGTTGCCGCTTTAACCTCAAATACTAAAACCAAAATAAAATTTAAGGGGGCTACAACAAACGTGATTTTTTGGAATTTTTTGCGTCTAATAAAAAATGGCAACAGGTTGGTACTTGAATTATTCACAAAACAAAATCTTTAATTATATTTGTTATTAGATAATAATAAATATAAAAATTAAAATTAAATAAATCATACAAAAACACAATTTTTGCCTACTTTCGCTCTTTAACGGTACGGAACCCTTCGTGTGCGAGTCCGACTTGCACTTGACCACTTCTTAATATTTGTTGTGATAGCGGCGATAGAAATACACTTACCCAATGAATGTGAAAATTTCAGAAGTCTAGCTACAGCGGTTCTCGAGATACAGCCTGGAGACAGACAGACGGATAGACAGATGGACAGACAGACGGATAGACAGACGGACAGACAGACAGACAACGAAGCCGTTCCGTATGTCCGTCCCGTCGTAAAAATGGGACCATATCACTAATATGGTCCCATTTTTTGAGTACGGAACCATAAAAACGGAGCAGGCTTTTGGATTTAAACCAAATCGAAGTTTTATCTCTATATTAGCTCCATGAGTTTTATAGTATGAAGTATCTAATATATAAAAATGGATTTTCAAATGTGTTGGTCGCGCTAAAACTCGAAAACGGCTGAACGGATTGGGCTGATTTTAGTCGTAAAACATTCGTAAAAGCAGGGAAGGTTTTAAAGTGACACGAAGTTCACCGGGACAGCTAGTCTACTTGTACAAATAAAAATAAATTCTCAATTTAGTTAGTCTCGCTAAAACTCGTGAACGGCTGAACCGATTATACTAATTTAGGCCTCGAAATATTCGTGGAAGTCCAGGGAAGGTTTTGATTGGCTGAAAATAGCGGAATCGACGTACACTTCCCGAGTCGAATAGTTCGAAATTTATCAAATAAACGTGATATATTGAGGTAACGTAATGGAGCCGTAATCGAGTTACACGAAGAGGGAAGCGGCCAGTTAGACAATAATGTCAATTACATTAGACCAACTGGGCTCAGTGCGCAGGACAAACTCTAACGAGGAGATTAACAGTCGTGTACTACCGAGTACTGAATTAATTATAACTTTCCGAATTGTAGTTTAGTACCCCAATTCCCGTTTGCAATAAATAACAGCAATTTATTGCAAACTAGAATTCAATTTTGTTATTCAATGCGCGTCCGAACGCGGAACGGTTTGCGTCAAAAGTGCCCCTACATGCTTAGCATGTACCCAGGAGAAATGCGAAAGAATAGAAACGCTGACAGTTGTTGCGGACGATCTGACAGATTTCCTTTGTTGATCCATCAGTTCGTCTACTTAACCGAAAGAATAAACCTTTCTGTGGTGGCCATGCTGACGCCTGCTGGACATTAATGATTAATTATATCTCCACACCGAATTTCGTCCAAACCGGTGAAGCGGATCAAGCACGAAATATGTAGAAGCAAATGGACTGACAGACATGCACACTTTCACACTCGAATGGATATATAGATATTTTAATACGAATATGCGAGCGCTACGAAGATAGGGTATTTCGTATACAACACAGTACATTACCCTTATTATACCACGGTCCACGACGATCTTTCTGACAGGTTACTGGTTACCTGACGAGCAGTATACTAGTTCATAACAAAAATAACTAACACGCTATAGGAGAGCTTTCATAACACGTACGACGTACATACGTAAAAACTTATTTTCTCGGAGCTACCGTACTATTTTTTGCTAAACTAGTAGTCCTTAGCTCGACAAGTTTTTGCTGGAAAGCCATCCATCTCGCCGGAGCGATCGTCTCGTTCCGACTCGTCGGCGTCGCGTCGCGTCGCGTCGCTAGCGGGACCGTCCGGGACCCCGCGCGGAGCGGTCACCCCAGTGATCGCAGCGGTCCGGGATGCGTCAGTGTGTGCTAACCCTAGTAATTCAATTTCAGGGAAACCGAGCGCGTAATACGGGTAGAGGTGCTCCCGCACCGAGACCATACGCGCGACGTCACATGCTCCAGTACTACATCATTGTACGACCACAAAATGTGAGAGCAAATTACGATTACTGTGGAATGATTATAATATTATATCATGCAATATTGTAAAGAGGAAAATTTTCTACATTTGTATATTTTTCTGGGTCACGCAAAACCACTCGACAAATTTTAATAATTTTTCACTTTTGTCTTTAATCCCTTAAAAATAAAAAATTAACTACACTTTACATTTTTAGCTAAAACAGAAACTGAAGAACAACGCTACGTACTTCGGTGCTCGATTGCGCTTATCGCTGTACTCAAAGAGCTCTACATCGGCTATCGAAACCCATGGCACACGCGGCTACGTGGAAATATTTCACCGGTGAAGACAATATCATATTATAGAGCTTTTTATATCCAGCCATTCACGAAGTTATGTGGCGTACCACTCGTTATTCCGTTTCGACGACGAAACGCACCGCGACAAATCGTAGCAGTGTAAACTAGCCCTAACTCTGTCGTAGACAGTGAACGATATAAATTAAATGTATCGAATACAATGTAACGAGGCCTACACAGAGTATATTCAGTTGAATAGATATATATTTAGCCAGGTTTAAGAGGCTCACGCGGAGTGTTATAACGTGTCGAATTTATTTTGACTAAAGGCCCAAACCGCGAGACCTCACGTTTTGGTCAACGCGTTTGACCAAAAAATTCTACGACGACTAAGAGAAGAGACTACGAGACACGTTTCACGGCCGCATTCAGAATAGAATGATTTATTGCATAAAATGTGGTATATAAAGGTCTTACAATATGGGGATTATACACTATACAGGGATCCAACATTCAGATTTCAGAGACATTTAATGATAATTAAATTTTAATTCAATGAAGAGTTTGACAGAATATAATGTATTGCTACGTGAGTAATGAGTATATAGCTTACGTCAAAATCTTTATTTACATAATTACAATTAAGTGATTAGTATTCGTCTCTGAGTGCAGTTGACCGTATCTATTACAGCAGTGTACTCACCTCGTCGCTGAGGTAGAGCGAGGCGTCGAAGGTCTGGGAGAGCTGGGCCATGATGGAGCAGTTCTGGACGATGAGCGCGGCGTGCGGCACGAAGCACAGCGCCACCATCTGCAGCAGGAACACGCGTCGCCCGCGTCTGGGGGACAATTATTTCAATGAAGAATATTATGGATTGTATGAACAAACATTTAAATTAGGAATCTCTAGGGTTCAGATCGATGGCGTTATAATATGACTGTGACCGAAATACGGTTTTTTGAGTAGTTTCTAAGGAGTCATACATTGTTTGTCGTGTATGCTGTACCTAATATACAAGACGTTTAAAATATAAACACGTTTCTGAAATCCTAGTTTTATGAAATTCTCAAACACGATTAATAGTTTAGAAAAAAAAACAACAATAGCAAATATAAACGCCGCGCTGGCAGCAGAAAAATCGCGCTCGGATAAAATAGGACCCCGGATAAAACAGTAGTGTCAATATGAAATTCCCTGGCTGGACTCGTGGTTCTACGTTGACGTGGTACATCATGGACCTACCGGTTAACTGTATTCCATCCAACAGGACACGAAGCACGTACTCGTATCTTACGTCTAAGCAAAAAAAAATAAGAAAAATTTTAGTAAGATTGGATTATTCATATTTAAATACCCCGGGAGGAGGCTAAAAGAGAGCCTCCTTAATTAATTTACTTGGCACGAGACGCCGACTGAAGATTCCAACACAACAAAATTTTAATGTTTGAATTTACACTCCTAATCCTAAGAGCTCGACAAAGTTTTAAATGACTTGAATTATGTTATTTTGTTATCTAAAATCATTTTGAATTCAGATTTAGACACTTTACGATCCAACTTTGTTTTTACCACGCACTGCTACACACACCACTAAAAGAATCATGTCGCACGCCGACAGGGGCGGAACCTGAAGCGAAACAGCAAAAGCAGGCGCACATGTTTGCCGCATGGTGGAAGGACAGGAGAAAGTTACTTCCTCTCCGAAGTCTTATGCGATCAGTTTGCGTGTCCTCACTCCTCACGCGACTTACAACTTTTTTACTGATTTAAGAACATTAAAATCCATACTAATATTATAAATGCGAAAGTGTGTCTGTCTGTCTGCTACCTCTTCACTTCCAAACCGCTAAACCGATTTTGCTGTTTGGTATGATATACTTTGAGTCCCGAAAAATACTTTTTATCCCGCAATAATACCGGTTCCCGCGCGATAAACGAATTTTGGCGCAACGGAGTTGCGGCCATCACCTAATTATTTATACAACGGCAACAGAGATATTTGGAATTCAAAATTATTTTAATACGCAAAGTCCCAGTGGAGGGATTGATTTGTAGCCGCACAGAATAACTGTGGGCTCCACACAACCCGTACTAAATACCGATGCCAGCGCTGGCTCACTGCAAGTCTGCAACAAATCGGCCGGCTCTGTAACCACAGACGAGTGGCTCGCGATCATAAACCATGTTCAGAACAAACAGCGAATCGGATCCAATATGATCCGATAGTGAATTTACGATAATTCGTGTCCTTTCCTAGTGATGAATTACTTAATGACTCAATAACGACGATATACGTCATAAGCTTATTATAATAAGGTAAGTACTGTAAGTATTATAGAGGTATAGAGAAATGATAATAATGTTAGAAAATTATCAAATTTGAATTCACATAGATAGTAAAGATGCCCCCGAAACGAAGTAAAGGGTGACTCGTTTTATACCAGAAGAATAATAATATGTAATTATTAATACTTACTTGAAATTGTATGAAAGACGCCCAATAATTATTGTGGTCTGAGGAAAAACATGACATATGACATGACATGATGACATGATTCTCAGGAGCCATTCGTTATCACTGGCGATTGGTGAGCGAGGTGATCACTAAATCGTAGACGGTTTACTCTAACTAAATTAAAACTAAAATATAAAGGTATGGAGTAAAATTTACAGATGGTATTTTAAGTAAAACAGTTAACAGCGCGTATTTGCGTAGCGCACATATTTCAGAGCTAAACAAACACCGTCGTTTATCTTGTTGGAAATGCTCCGTTTTAAACGAGATTTGTTAGTTTTGGATCCGGGCTGCAGCGCGGCACCGGGGTGTGCTCGGCATACACTCCCCGATGTTACGATGTTACCCACACGCTGTGCCGATCTATCCACATCGAGTTCTATAAAGAATCGAATTAACCCTGCCGATGCCGACATATTTACTGCCGATACGTTTACCCGACTGCCGAAGAAGAGATGATTATTTCTAATGGAAAAAATATGCGTAATCGAGGTATGCAGATTTTTGACACGTGACGTGACACTCGCTTCTTAAAATAGAAATTTAAAAGTGTCACTACACTTTTACTGTACAGTAGTAGTGACAATTTTAGTGACAGCGGCAATTTTAGTGATAGCGACAGCATCAGATTTTATCTGATGCTGTCGCTATCAGCTGTTTCAGCTCCACCTCAAACTGGAGTGTTCAACTACACAACACTCCTCTTAAAAACATCCTTCGGCTGCAATCAACTGTGGCGATGATAATAGTTAGCATTTATTGCTGATTATATCTTATCTATACATATAAATAAAATTGGAGTGTCTGTTTGTAATATTGAAATAACCGTTTTTTACTACGTGCATATGAATAATATGACACCAAAATAACAATTTTTAGAATTTTTGTCTGTCTGTATGTCTGTCTGTTTGTTCCGGCTAATCTTCGAAATGGCTGGACCGATTTTGACGGGACTTTTATTGGAAGATAGCTGATGTAATAAAGAGTAACTTGGAGTACTTTTTAACCGACTTCCAAAAAGGAGGAGGATTTTTTTTTTACTTTTTTATGTTTTACCTATGTATGTTACTCCGACGTTTGTGGACGGATTTTCGAAACTCTTTTGTTGTTGCGTAAGAAATGGTCCAAATTAGATACCATGTTCATAAAAGTGGTGATCTGATGATGTAATCCATGAGTAATCGAGGGAACCCCTTGAAATTCATACGGAAACATATCATGATTTTAATTTTTTGAGAAGGATTTCAAGCATACAGCCATACACTACCAAAAAATAAGAATTTTCACTGAATATACCGAAGGTGCTGTTTAGAACTATTGAATCCTTATAGATATTCATTCGGCATGTCCGCGTCTACTTCCGTGAACAAAGGCATTGATTGTATGGAAGCTTCCTTCAAATATTTACGTTACTTTGTTTTTAATGAAGTTTTAGTGGCAATAGAAAAACGTAGTTTATGAATGCCAACTGTCTAGCTAGCGCGGTTCTAGAGATACAGCTCCTAGAGATGGACATACAGACAGGCTGCTGGTGCCTTTGTAATAGAGTAGAAAATTTTCTGTCTTTGTTATCAACTTTTCACATTTTGTTGACGCGGACGAAGTCGCGGGTGACAGCTAGTAATAATATATATCCGCCTAACGTTATCACGGAATAATTAATAGTACTAGCGTCGCTACAGACGCGTGGGGGCGGGGAGCGGGGGGCGGGGACACCACACTCCCATGTGTCACAATTTACGATACAGTCTGTGGGCCGGAGACAATATCTTTCAATTACAGGCGCATACATGATACAACAGATATAATGTGGTATGCAATATGCATGTCGATGTTACAATAATTTCGGAGCTACAGGAATATTCTACGAATATTTGGCTAAATTTTAAAACTGGAAATTTTCTTTCTACCTATACGAATATAATATAAAGACATCTTTATACTCTTATTTATAATACAAACTCAGAAAAACACAGTATAGGTACTGTAATTTTGTGAGTCTGTGACGTTGTGGGGTTATAGGGTTTCTGAATGTACTGAAAGGATTGTTAAATTCTTTTACGAATTAGCAATAAGCAATAGAAACCCGCATTATCTGCGTATGTGTAAAGTGTAATAAAGGGTATGCAAATTTTTAAAGGATTACAAAAATACCAGCCGGGAGTTCAATAATATCGATAGGCTTTCAATGTTTATATGCCAGAAATATTTCTTTGCGCGGACAGAGTCCCTAAGTAAATTTATTCCTCATCCCTATTAAATTTGCCTAAATGCTTGTTAAAATATTTATTGTTATATTTTGATTTAAATGAAAGGGAAGATTGAAGACTTTAAGAAGGAACAGCATGCTAGCGACATACACACCTAAGTAGGTACGTGACAAATAATATTATTATAAAAAAGGTCGTATCTTAATAGTATTCGAATCTCATCATACTGCTGCATACTGAGTACGCATAATATGACATCCTCACATCCTAGTAACAACGTACGAGATAATAGTCGGAGCATTAGCGCACTCATAATAATATTGTGTGCAACGTGCATAACAACATCCGAAGTGCTCCCTCCTCGGTCACGTTTTCTACATTCGTATTGACTACGTGCATTCTTACGTCTTATTATGTACGAATAACTCGCGCCGGGAAGTCACATAATATTTGAAATGAAAGCATGAGAGGCTTACTTATTTTCTTCCGTTCGTAGAGTACCTTCACGAACAACTCACTGTTAGAGCCAGGCCACAACACTGCGTTGGGGCCTTTAAGATATTAGAAAGAAAGGTGGAACTTATTTCTGCTTACGACAATCGTTTTATTTATTCGAGTCTATTCACAATACAATAATAACAGTTGCTAGGATACATAAGAATAATAAAGTATACAATAGTTAATTCAAAACTATATGTGACTTCTTAACAGTGGCGTCGTATCGCGAAAACAACATCGCACAGACATACGATGCGATGTCACAACGCAAACATTTCATACGATGCGTTCTGCGGCGTCGTAGATTTATACGAAGCGACGCCGCAACGCAGTGTTGTGGCCTGGCCCTTACTCTCTTATAATGTAAAATATTTATGAGTACCTATTCGTATATTGCAAAGAGAAACATGTCGGCACCTTATTATACGACTTTAAGACTCGAGTAGGTAGCCATCTTATATTATTATTTCATGTTTCCCGACGTGACATGTTGATAAGAAATTCATATTCATCATTAGGGACACTTTACATTAAAATTATTGGAATTTATATGAATGGATGCATGGTAGGATTTGCAAAAGTAAATATTATATTATAGTATGTAAATTGTAAAGCAGAGTTCGTACAATCGTTTTTACAATCTTTAGTTAAATAGTATTTAAGTAACCACTATAAACGAGTTTTCAATAACTTAAAAAGCAAAGAAAGGAAATATTGTCTCTGTTCTGGAAAATAACACTGTTGAATCGTTTAAAATTGATTTTAAATATAAAACATTGAGCAATATTCCCGGCAGTTAGCTGCAGAGTTTTACTAAGTAGGTGGTTGTGAAAATGTATTTCCCGATAAAATTCAAAGTCCGGGTTTTCGCAGAGGATTTTCCGACAAAATTCCTTCGTTCATTTTTGAACATTTTGAAAAAGAAAAACGTGCTATTGTGGCTTTTGCGAGTGTAGATTCGTGTTTTTCAAGTATAACATTTATTTTACCATTTTTTATTCTATTGCTTTAATTTATAGTACAGTAACCTTAAAACTCACAAGTTTTAAACTTACAGTACTATTGAGAGTAATTAATAAATAATTATTATTATTATAGTAGAAAACGTCGTAGCTCAGTGCTACTACGTAGAAAACGTCGTAGCTCAGTGTTACTACGTAGAAAACGTCGTAGCTCAGTGTTACTACGTAGAAAACGTCGTAGCTCAGTGCTACTACGTAGAAAACGTCGTAGCTCAGTGCTACTACGTAGAAAACGTCGTAGCTCAGTGCTACTACGTAGAAAACGTCGTAGCTCAGTGTTACTACGTAGAAAACGGCGTAGCTCAGTGCTACTACGTAGAAAACGTCGTAGCTCAGTGCTACTACGTAGAAAACGTCGTAGCTCAGAGTTACTACGTAGAAAACGTCGTAGCTCAGTGTTACTACGTAGAAAACGTCGTAGCTCAGTGCTACTACGTAGAAAACGTCGTAGCTCAGTGTTACTACGTAGAAAACGTCGTAGCTCAGTGTTACTACGTAGAAAACGTCGTAGCTCAGTGCTACTACGTAGAAAACGTCGTAGCTCAGTGCTACTACGTAGAAAACGTCGTAGCTCAGTGCTACTACGTAGAAAACGTCGTAGCTCAGTGCTACTACGTAGAAAACGTCGCAGCTCAGTGCTACTACGTAGAAAACGTCGTAGCTCAGTGCTACTACGTAGAAAACGTCGTAGCTCAGAGTTACTACGTAGAAAACGTCGTAGCTCAGTGTTACTACGTAGAAAACGTCGTAGCTCAGTGCTACTACGTAGAAAACGTCGTAGCTCAGTGCTACTACGTAGAAAACGTCGTAGCTCAGTGTTACTACGTAGAAAACGTCGTAGCTCAGTGCTACTACGTAGAAAACGTCGTAGCTCAGTGCTACTACGTAGAAAACGTCGTAGCTCAGTGCTACTACGTAGAAAACGTCGTAGCTCAGTGCTACTACGTAGAAAACGTCGTAGCTCAGTGCTACTACGTAGAAAACGTCGTAGCTCAGTGCTACTACGTAGAAAACGTCGCAGCTCAGTGCTACTACGTAGAAAACGTCGTAGCTCAGTGCTACTACGTAGAAAACGTCGTAGCTCAGAGTTACTACGTAGAAAACGTCGTAGCTCAGTGTTACTACGTAGAAAACGTCGTAGCTCAGTGCTACTACGTAGAAAACGTCGTAGCTCAGTGCTACTACGTAGAAAACGTCGTAGCTCAGTGTTACTACGTAGAAAACGTCGTAGCTCAGTGCTACTACGTAGAAAACGTCGTAGCTCAGTGCTACTACGTAGAAAACGTCGTAGCTCAGTGCTACTACGTAGAAAACGTCGTAGCTCAGTGCTACTACGTAGAAAACGTCGTAGCTCAGTGCTACTACGTAGAAAACGTCGTAGCTCAGTGCTATGAGCTACGCCGCTCCGGCTTACGCCTTACGGTTTAGCAAAGACATTTTTTTATCTTTATGATGTTATGAAAATATGCAATTTTTTATAAGCGTGTTTATCTTTTTCTCTTTTTAGGGTCCCGTAGCCAAATGGCAAAAAACGGAATCCTTATAGATTCATCATGTGTGTCCGTCCGTATGTCACAGCCACTTTTCTCCGAAACTATAAGAGATATACTATTGAAACTTGGTAAGTAGATGTAGTCTGTAAACCGCATTAATATTTTGATACAAAAATGGAAAAATTATTAAAAATTTTAGGGGTCCCCATAGGTACAACTGAAAGTAAAAATTTTTTTTTCATCTAACCTATGCGTGAGGGGTATCTATGGATAGGTCTTTGAAATCATGTTGAGGTTTTTAATATAATTTTTTTCTAACCTGAATAGTTTGCGAGAGAAAGTCTTCCAAAGTGGTAAAATGTGTCCCCCCCCCCCTCTAACTTCTAAAGTAAGGGCATTATAAGTCTAAAAAAATATATGATGTACATCACTACAAAAACTACCAACGAAATTTGGTTTGAATGAGATCTAGCTAGTAGTTTTTTATACGTCATAAATGGTAACTTTCATTAAATCAACTGAAACATAAAAATAAATCAAAAAACTTTTAATTTCATAAAAAATAAACCTTATTGTTGCTGCGGAACCGGCACTTGGCCGGTTTTTTTAATATTTATATATAACAAATTTTTAATGGTTTTTGCAGCAGATATTTGCGATGCGATGCGACTTCGCAGTCGTGTGTGGCAGCCCTCACCCTGTGTGTAATTCACGGACCACGATTAATTTGTCCGTCTCCGCAGACCGGTCGTGTGTAATTGTCACTTCTATTTCGGAGGTGATTCACGAGCTGCCGACCTCCCTGCAGCGTCTGACATGACCGATGTCCGCCCAGATTAGAACATGGTGCTGCAGTCTACAGATGTGGTGAACTTCATTGGGAGCACTCGCCCGCCGCAGCGAGCGGCTCGTCACCCTGGGGGCGGTCACGTGACACTCACGTGGTGGAGCAGTTAACGTGGAGACAGCCCACCTTGACGGTGACGACCTGCGGCGCGGCGCGCTCCGACGGCGTGGTGCAGTGGGAGCACTTGTCCACCGCCAGCGAGCGGCTCGTCATCCTGGGAACGGTCGCGTGACACTCACATGGTGGAGGGGATGACGTGGAGACAGCCCACCTTGACGGTGATGACCTGCGGCGCGGCGCGCTCCGACGGCGTGGTGCAGTGGGAGCACTTGTCCACCGCCAGCGAGCGGCTCGTCATCCTGGGAACGGTCGCGTGACACTCACATGGTGGAGGGGTTGACGTGGAGACAGCCCACCTTGACGGTGATGACCTGCGGCGCGGCGCGCTCCGACGGCGTGGTGCAGTGGGAGCACTTGTCCACGGCCAGCGAGTGGCTCGTCATCCTGGGGACAATCGTGTAATTTTTAGATAATCAGCTTAAAAAGTAGTCATTTTACAGTTTACACTACGGATGAGTCATTTTCTACTAGAAAAGGCCTTAAAAAGAGTTTTAAAATTTATCATTGGATTGTTTTTCTAATCAGTTGTATTGCAAACCCAATAGAAACAGCAATATCGAACATAAAAAAGACACGGACACAAATTGCAAAACGGCTGCAAAAAGCAGCGAAAAAAGTGATAGAGGGAATTGAGGCATTGCCCTTTGACGTGTGACACAACTGTAGGTATAGTTAGACCAGCGATATACAGCGTTGCGTGGCGTGAATACAGCCTTATTTGTTACGACAAGATTTATCTTAACAATAGAACACCATTCTTAACGAAATACACGACCGGTTTTTTTTAATACAATTTGGGGCCGTCTATGGGCTGTTCACCAATATCCTTTTTTTGCTATCATAATATACATACACGACCGGTTAGAAGCCGACGTATTGTGTGGTGGTAAAAATAAATGTATTCTTTTTATATTAAGAGCCCATATGACTCTAACTTACTACATACATTAACCTAGATCTCAAAATCTGTAAGGTCGAGAAAACTGATTTTGTGACACAAGTAACTTCAGTTCATAAAGATTAAATGCTCAAGACGAAAATACGATTACTCAAAAAATGCTCGATAGTTTCTTTTTTACAAAAAACCTTGTTTTAGACACATTTTTGCTTGGATCTTCGAAGTTTGCTGTCTTTTCTTTAATATTTTTTAATATCTAAAAAGGTATTGATAAAACCTAAATTTGCTCAAAACACTTTTTTCATAATCATTATAGTTCGTCTTTTATTCAAGTAAAACTAACTCGGCGATGATTCCGCGCCGTCCTTTTTCACCTGGCATATGAAAGACGGGCGTGAGTGTGAAGAGAGAAGGACGATGTTTGATTTTTAGAGTCAGGTGGGCTCTTAAGAATCTACAGTACAATCAATCTCATATAAGATATAGATCGAGCAAATCCTTAAGATCGCTGGGCAGCGGTTGGAATAACTTACAATAGCCGTGAAAATGATGTGCCTGAAGTTCCGAACGTTCAAGTGAACGAATTAGCTACAAAACAAAAACAACTTATCTTGTGTATCAAAATATAATATGCATCATAGTGAGATAAGGGGACACTTTTAGAGGGTGCAAATGTTATTTCTAACTCAAAAAATAGTCACCCCTAAAACCCACCCTTATAATTCCAAGTCGATTTTCTTCCACCCCACAGTGATTGAAAATTCTAAAAAAAATCATGCTAGTATATTTATAGATCCTACATACGATGGTAATATTTTCAACTTGCGGACTCACCCCTAAAACTTACCCTTAAAATTCAAAGTCGATTTTCTCCCACACCACAGTGATTGAAAATTCTAAAAAAATTCATGCTAGTATACTTATAGATCCTACATACGATGGTAATATTTTCAACTTGCGGACTCACCCCTAAAACTTACCCTTAAAATTCAAAGTCGATTTTCTCCCACACCACAGTGATTGAAAATTCTAAAAAAATTCATGCTAGTATACTTATAGATCCTACATACGATGGTAATATTTTCAACTTGCGGACTCACCCCTAAAACTTACCCTTAAAATTCAAAGTCGATTTTCTACCATACCACAGTGATTGAAAATTCTAAAAAAATTCATGCTAGTATATTTTAAGATCCTACATACGATGGTAATGTTTTCAACTTGCGGACTCACCCCTAAAACTTACCCTTAAAATTCAAAGTCGATTTTCTCCCATACCACAGTGATTGAAAATTCTAAAAAAATTCATGCTAGTATACTTATAGATCCTACATACGATGGTAATATTTTCAACTTGCGGACTCACCCCTAAAACTTACCCTTAAAATTCAAAGTCGATTTTCTCCCACACCACAGTGATTGAAAATTCTAAAAAAATTCATGCTAGTATACTTATAGATCCTACATACGATGGTAATATTTTCAACTTGCGGACTCACCCCTAAAACTTACCCTTAAAATTCAAAGTCGATTTTCTACCATACCACAGTGATTGAAAATTCTAAAAAAAATCATGCTAGTATACTTATAGATCCTACATACGATGGTAATATTTTCAACTTGCGGACTCACCCCTAAAACTTACCCTTAAAATTCAAAGTCGATTTTCTACCATACCACAGTGATTGAAAATTCTAAAAAAATTCATGCTAGTATACTTATAGATCCTACATACGATGGTAATATTTTTAACTTGCGGACTCACCCCTAAAAATTACCCTTAAAATTCAAAGTCGATTTTCTCCCACACCACAGTGATTGAAAATTCTAAAAAAAATCATGCTAGTATATTTTAAGATCCTACATACGATGGTAATATTTTCAACTTGCGGACTCACCCCTAAAACTTACCCTTAAAATTCAAAGTCGATTTTCTCCCACACCACAGTGATTGAAAATTCTAAAAAAATTCATGCTAGTATACTTATAGATCCTACATACGACGGTAATATTTTCAACTTGCGGACTCACCCCTAAAACTTACCCTTAAAATTCAAAGTCGATTTTCTACCATACCACAGTGATTGAAAATTCTAAAAAAATTCATGCTAGTATACTTATAGATCCTACATACGACGGTAATATTTTCAACTTGCGGACTCACCCCTAAAACTTACCCTTAAAATTCAAAGTCGATTTTCTACCATACCACAGTGATTGAAAATTCTAAAAAAATTCATGCTAGTATACTTATAGATCCTACATACGATGGTAATATTTTCAACTTGCGGACTCACCCCTAAAAATTACCCTTAAAATTCAAAGTCGATTTTCTCCCACACCACAGTGATTGAAAATTCTAAAAAAATTCATGCTAGTATATTTTAAGATCCTACATACGATGGTAATATTTTCAACTTGCGGACTCACCCCTAAAACTTACCCTTAAAATTCAAAGTCGATTTTCTCCCACACCACAGTGATTGAAAATTCTAAAAAAATTCATGCTAGTATATTTTAAGATCCTACATACGATGGTAATATTTTCAACTTGCGGACTCACCCCTAAAACTTACCCTTAAAATTCAAAGTCGATTTTCTCCCACACCACAGTGATTGAAAATTCTAAAAAAATTCATGCTAGTATATTTTAAGATCCTACATACGATGGTAATATTTTCAACTTGCGGACTCACCCCTAAAACTTACCCTTAAAATTCAAAGTCGATTTTCTACCATACCACAGTGATTGAAAATTCTAAAAAAATTCATGCTAGTATACTTATAGATCCTACATACGACGGTAATATTTTCAACTTGCGGACTCACCCCTAAAACTTACCCTTAAAATTCAAAGTCGATTTTCTACCATACCACAGTGATTGAAAATTCTAAAAAAATTCATGCTAGTATACTTATAGATCCTACATACGATGGTAATATTTTCAACTTGCGGACTCACCTCTAAAAATTACCCTTAAAATTCAAAGTCGATTTTCTCCCACACCACAGTGATTGAAAATTCTAAAAAAATTCATGCTAGTATATTTTAAGATCCTACATACGATGGTAATATTTTCAACTTGCGGACTCACCCCTAAAACTTACCCTTAAAATTCAAAATTTATGGAACTTTCCACGACTACATTCAAGCTCGACCATCTGTGACGTAACGCTTTGAGATATTTCGAGACATTGTGGTTTTTTACTTGGTTTAATTTATTTAAAATAACCCACAGCAAAAAAAGTTTCTCTCGCAGAATTAATACCTACACTAATTAAAGATATAGAAAACATCGACGGTGTGTCGTTTTCATCGATTGCTAATGGATCTCTGTGTCATTCGGTAAGTATACATTTATCAGTCATCTTTTTCGTATTTTATTTCATTGGAAGTAATAATATAAGTTTAAATAATATATGCCTTATAGTTAAAAATATTTGTCAATAATAGATAACAGGGCAGTTCCATGTAAAAGTCTACCATAAACTAAAAAAATTAATACCCAATTTTGGTATTAAAAATACTTACCCTTACTTAGGATCTATAAGTATACTAGCATGAATTTTTTTAGAATTTTCAATCACTGTGTTGTGGGAGAAAATCGACTTTGAATTTTAAGGGTAAGTTTTAGGGGTGAGTCCGCAAGTTGAAAATATTACCATCGTATGTAGGATCTATAAGTATACTAGCATGAATTTTTTAGAATTTTCAATCACTGTGGTATGGTAGAAAATCGACTTTGAATTTTAAGGGTAAGTTTTAGGGGTGAGTCCGCAAGTTGAAAATATTACCATCGTATGTAGGATCTTAAAATATACTAGCATGAATTTTTTTAGAATTTTCAATCACTGTGGTGTGGGAGAAAATCGACTTTGAATTTTAAGGGTAATTTTTAGGGGTGAGTCCGCAAGTTGAAAATATTACCATCGTATGTAGGATCTATAAGTATACTAGCATGAATTTTTTTAGAATTTTCAATCACTGTGGTATGGTAGAAAATCGACTTTGAATTTTAAGGGTAAGTTTTAGGGGTGAGTCCGCAAGTTGAAAATATTACCATCGTATGTAGGATCTATAAGTATACTAGCATGAATTTTTTTAGAATTTTCAATCACTGTGGTATGGTAGAAAATCGACTTTGAATTTTAAGGGTAAGTTTTAGGGGTGAGTCCGCAAGTTGAAAATATTACCATCGTATGTAGGATCTATAAGTATACTAGCATGAATTTTTTTAGAATTTTCAATCACTGTGGTGTGGGAGAAAATCGACTTTGAATTTTAAGGGTAAGTTTTAGGGGTGAGTCCGCAAGTTAAAATATTACCATCGTATGTAGGATCTTAAAATATACTAGCATGAATTTTTTTAGAATTTTCAATCACTGTGGTGTGGGAGAAAATTGACTTTGAATTTTAAGGGTAATTTTTAGGGGTGAGTCCGCAAGTTGAAAATATTACCATCGTATGTAGGATCTATAAGTATACTAGCATGAATTTTTTTAGAATTTTCAATCACTGTGGTATGGTAGAAAATCGACTTTGAATTTTAAGGGTAAGTTTTAGGGGTGAGTCCGCAAGTTGAAAATATTACCATCGTATGTAGGATCTATAAGTATACTAGCATGAATTTTTTTAGAATTTTCAATCACTGTGGTGTGGGAGAAAATCGACTTTGAATTTTAAGGGTAAGTTTTAGGGGTGAGTCCGCAAGTTGAAAATATTACCATCGTATGTAGGATCTATAAGTATACTAGCATGAATTTTTTTAGAATTTTCAATCACTGTGGTGTGGGAGAAAATCGACTTTGAATTTTAAGGGTAAGTTTTAGGGGTGAGTCCGCAAGTTGAAAATATTACCATCGTATGTAGGATCTATAAATATACTAGCATGATTTTTTTTAGAATTTTCAATCACTGTGGGGTGGAAGAAAATCGACTTGGAATTATAAGGGTGGGTTTTAGGGGTGACTATTTTTTGAGTTAGAAATAACATTTGCACCCTCTAAAAGTGTACCCTTATCTCACTATGATGCATATTATATTTTGATACACAAGATAAGTTGTTTTTGTTTTGTAGCTAATTCGTTCACTTGAACGTTCGGAACTTCAGGCACATTGAAAATGTGTGTGTATATAAATATCGTCTTAGATCGAGTCCTTGATATAAGACGAGTCGGTTCTCGTTAGCTATTTTAGTAACATAAAAGGATATCTCCCTTGAGAAAACTGCAAACGTTTGACGTGATCATTTTCAGCGGCTTGTCCCTAACTTTGAGTCATTTCAACTCTTCTCGACATAGTCTCCGAGACCGTGTCGAGTACCATTATAGT
Organism: Aricia agestis; assembly: GCF_905147365.1. Taxonomy (NCBI): domain Eukaryota; kingdom Metazoa; phylum Arthropoda; class Insecta; order Lepidoptera; family Lycaenidae; genus Aricia; species Aricia agestis. The sequence goes on from NC_056418.1 coordinate 136,123, forward strand.
ACAAGTGTAGTATTACCGTCGTAAACAGTGTACATGTACAAAGTAGGTCAAACACCTTCCCTTAATGAATGACCGAGAGGGAAAGCTGATAAATTGGAATGCCGCCAGTTTTACTTTATTATTACTTATTAATAGAGGAGTATAAATTACGAGAGCGAACTTCTGTTTATGTCTCTAATCTCTATGTTTGTCACAAACAGTAGAGGATAATATTTTTAGTAGCTTGTATTATTTATAGTATTTACCATTCGATTCGACGAACGTTGTTTTGACATATATGCGTTGTGACTCGTGACTGGCGGGAAATAATATGCGTGAGAAGTGAGAACCTCAAAGGAAGATTTTCCGTAGAGCTAGAAGTTGTCATCTCAGACTTTCGAAATCGCAAAGGATCGCGCGCTGCTCGGTTCGCTCTCATCTGTTTCGTGTATTAAAAATTAATGGAGCCGTTTTCCAGAGCTACTAACGATAAGCACACACATTACACATTATAACAAAACGGTCGACTAATCGTTTCGGATGAGTTTGGCAACAAACACCGCGACACAAGAGTGAAGAGTATGTTTTTGAGAAGGGGAATTTTAATTCTTAATTACGTACAATTTAAAATCAGTTTCATCTTTTTAAAATACTATTATTCACATCCACGGACACGGATTTTGAGAGCTTATACAAAAAACTCAAGAGTTGGTTTGAAAGGGTAAAAAAACACAGTAATATTTATCCTTAATAGATGTATGCTTTTTAACAAAAAACACAATAAATAGAAACGTGCGCGTTAGATATTATGTCGTCTTATATCTCGTTAGATATTATATCCGATATTATATCGAAGTCCAAAACGAAATTATTGCTTTCCTATTGGTCGATCAGCACGTGTGAATTGTGATCGACAACTAGACACTCGACAAGTCGACACTCGAGACCGACACCCACCGTTCTTTTGTATTTATTTTGGTACAGAATTTTCAATAACGCGAGTACCTATGCGACGACAAGAGTTAGGTTATGGGATTTTTTCTCTTGATTTCTTGTGCATATTAATCTTGTTTTTAACAGTGACGGAGACCAGGCGTGACCCAAGGTTTTAGATTTTTTTAATTTGGATATCTCATTATATTTATTTTTTATTATATTAATAATAATATAATAAAGAATAGCATCCTTCGTGATTTTTGTTTGCCCTAAATATTTAAAGAGCTACGAAAATAATGAGCTTAGCCGACGGTTATTTCTATTGAGCGTTAACCTTCAAGTAGACATTTCAAAATTACACTAAAATCTTTTTGCTGTACCTTACACCTAGATAAGAAAACAAAAAATAACTTAGCGATATCAGTTTTATTTTAGAATACGATACTCGTATTATATTCTGGGCTCATAGACAATAAAACAACAGACAATAAAAACTGATATCGCTACGTTATTTTTTGTTTTCTTATCTAGGTGTAAGGTACAGCAAAAAGATTTTAGTGTAATTTTAAAATGTCTACACTCTACTTGAAGGTTAACGCTCAATAGAAATAACCGGCGGCTAAGCTTATTATTTTCGTAGCTCTTTAAATATTTAGGGCAAACAAAAATCACGACGGATTCTGAACGAGGTCTGAAACTCAATTTGTTCAGTTAAAATATTATGTACCCAACGCCAGCAACGTTGGGTACATATTTTAACTGACTGACCTGATTAAAATGACATAAAAATCTCGATTTATATAGTTTTCATAGTAATTAAATCATGTACTTACATGAACATGATAATATATTGACGAAATCTGACGCTGGTTTGCAAGTTTCACTTTGAATAATAAAATGGCATTATAATGTCATGAATTAATATTTATAAATGCCAAAGTTTGCATGTCTATTTGTTGCACGTCTACATCGTGTACTGACGAATTTCGGCACAAGGTAAATAATATGGACAGCCATTAATAATATAATTACTTCAAAAGCCCATAATAAAACACTGTTATATTATTCAAAACACACGACCGTAACCTTGAATAGTAATACGGGAACAGGATAATCAGCTCCTTTCACCGAACATAATAGGATTACATTTCTTGTGCAACTTCGTCAATTTGCCGCCTCCCCACTCCCCAGCCTCCAAACGAACTTGGCCTATTTTTCACCAGTTTTTTTTCCTTACGAATGTCGCGACTCGCGAGTGACGACAAAAAACAGACAATTAAGTACGTACGGTACCGCATTCACATATAGAAAGCTATGATCGGGAACGGAAAAAGTCACACATAAAAGAATGGGACGAATTCGCATCGAAATCGACTGCAACGAAAATAAATAACTAGTAGCTAGCACTAGTACTAACTAGTATTAACTAGCTACTATTTATTTTTATGTACATGTTACGCTCAAAGACCGAAAACGCTCAGTGAGCGAAAAAATGGCTCACAACGCGTTGTGGTCATAGTGAAACGGCCACGACGCGAAATTCGCGTCGTGGCCCAAGTGAAAACGGCCACGACGCGTTCTGGTAATCACAGAAATACCACATAGCGAAATTCGTGTCGTGGGTGACGTGCTATTCGACCACAACGCGTTGTGGTAATCGAAAAAAGCCATGACGCGTTCTGAGCATTTAGAAACAGCCACGACGCGAATCCGTGTTGTGGCCCTAATGAAAACTGCCACGACGCGTTCTGAAACTAGGTTTGTTACTCAGGAGTAATTTTATAGCGCCCAAGTGTGTGCGTAATACACAAGAGCACTCTGGTTTCAATGAAACCAGGCCAGTTGAGCAGAAGTCATTTCATAGTGCCCAAGTGTGTGTGCAATACACAAGAGCACTCTCGTTTCAATGAAACCAGGCCAGGTAAGCATGAGTTATTTTTATAGTGCCCAAGTGTGTGCGCAATACACAAGAGCACTCTGGTTGTTACGCTAGAGTTATGTTTTAGTGCCCAAGTGTGTGCGCAATATACAAGAGCACTCTGGTTTCAATGAAACCAGGCCAGTTAAGCAGGAGTAATTTTATAGTGCCCAAGTGTGTGCGCAATACACAAGAGCACTCTGGTTTTAATGAAACCAGGCCAGTTAAGCAGGAGTAATTTTTATAGTGCCCAAGTGTGTGTGCAATACACAAGAGCATTTTGGTTTCAATGAAACCAGGCCAGGTAAGCATGAGTTATTTTGATAGTGCCCAAGTGTGTGCGCCATACACAAGAGCACTCTGGTTGTTACGCTGGAGTTATGTTTTAGTGCCCAAGTGTGTGCGCAATATACAAGAGCACTCTGGTTTCAATGAAACCAGGCCAGTTAAGCAGGAGTAATTTTATAGTGCCCAAGTGTGTGCGCAATACACAAGAGCACTCTGGTTTTAATGAAACCAGGCCATTTAAGCAGGAGTAATTTTATAGTGCCCAAGTGTGTGTGCAATACACAAGAGCACTATTCTTTACTCTCATAACCAAATGGAGCGCTGGCGAGAGATTAGGTGCAGGACCGACTTTTACACGCGCATTAACGTGGGCACTATAAAATTACTTCTGCGTAACTGGCCTGGTTTCATTGAAACCAAAGTGCTCTTGTGTATTGCGCACACACTTGGGAACTATAAAATTACCCCTGCGTAACTGGCCTAGTTTCATTGAAACCAGAGTGCTCTTGAGTATTGCGCACGCACTTGGGCGCTATAAAATTACTCCTGCGTAACACGGCCTGGCTTCAGAACGCGTCGTGGCCGTTTTCATTAGGGCCTCAACACGAATTCGTGTCGTGGCTGTTTTTAAATGCTCAGAACGCGCCATGGTTTTACTCGATTACCACAACGCGCTGTGGTCGAATAGCACGGCAGCCACGCTTTCGCTTTGTGGTATTTCTGTGATTGCCAGAACGCGTCGTGGCCGTTTTCACTAGGGCCACGACGCGAATTTCGCATCGTGACCGTTTCACTATTACCACAACGCGTTGTGACTTGTGAGCCATTTTTTCGCTCACTGAGCGTTTTCGGTCTTTGAGCGTAACATACATATTTTAAAATAAATCTAAGCATGAGAACCCGAGCGCACACCGGCGGGGTCCGTTGACTCAATTGTCGATATAAATTCCTCGTGAATTGACGATAATTGGGACGGTTTAAATTATCCGGGATCATCTGCATTCTATTTTTGGTGATTTCCAGAGATTAACGAGTCTACGCTTTCTGTTTGTAAGCAGCCACGATACTTCGACGAGTCGCATTCGATAACTTCGAAAGTGTTAAAATTCTTAATTGTTCTCTATCTTCGCTGTCAAAATTACTTATCTAACGCATATTTTATCGTGATTTATCCTTATTTTTTTAAATTTTATATAGCTGTGATCGGTAATAAATATACTCGTCCAAAAATATAATATTAAGATAAAACGTATTATTTTATTGAGATAAATCATCATCATAATATTAATACGCGAATGAAAAACTTTGTAACCCTTTTAACGAAAAATGGGGAAACGTAGGTGAATGAAATTTTGCACAGTTATAGTTTATATGGTGAAGGAGTGCATCGAACTAATCTTATTTTGAAATTATGCTTTTATCATACATTTTTTTAACAAATAAAACATTACACACACTACAAAACACACACATGAAAAATGACAGATTTTTGAGTGACAAGCTTATACATACGAATTATACTCTTTTATTTTATGGTTGAAGTCTGTTCACAACAAGTTGACAAATTGAAAATGGATTAAAGTTTTTTTTATTGAATCTATAAGATACTATTAGACAATGCTTACACTTAGGGAATGCAATCTTGATCTTGCAAGATCAAGATTCCACCAAGATCTTGAGTGATTTTCCAAGATTTAATCTTGAAAGCCATCAATCCTGAATTTCGAAATCCTGTTCGCGATCTTGACAAAATAGTCCAAGATTGTAACAAGATTTCGAGATTTTCAGACTGTTCATACCTGCGCACAGTGTTTTAGAAATCCCCAAAATCGGACACGACTAAGTTAATGCAATGAGTCGATGGCGTCTTATATTTCAAATGCAAGAGTAAAACTCCCGTGTGCGCATTTTACTTAGTTTTTGAGAAAATCAATTTATAAATAGTAATTTTTTGACTCCCTGAAAACGAAATTATTTTATTTAAATTAATTACGAGGGTTTGTAAACTTGCTATCCAGTTGATTAGATTGATCATTAAGAGACAAATTTTGTACTTTATTTCATTCCTACAATTCAAGTAGTTCCTGAGATTTTAATGTTTTTAAATAAATTATTTAGACTTTATTTTTTTTTTCTGCTTTCCTATGTGATTTCCGCACTTCTGTCCAAACTGAAAAATACTTTGGTATAGTCTTTACACTACAATTTTTTTTTGTGAATCGCGTCTCATACTAGAGATTTACGAATTTCTAATTTTAATTCACGCCTTAAAAATTTTAAGAGCAAAGTTTCATCATGAAATTCCCCATACAAAAGTGAAAAAAATTGTTGGTCTTTCAGCGCTGCTACTTTCACAGTGAACTCTCTACAAGGAACATGTACACACCCTAAAGTTTTATCACTTATTTTTGTTACACCCTGTATAATATAGTAGACAGATAAGCGCAGACGACGGACTATCCGTGACGCACTTTTTAGTCCGTGGAAATAGAACCGAAGCGCCGATTTTAAGGTTTTAAAAAACTTTGTAAAAACTGAGTTTGTTATGTTTTATATAATATATAACATAATATTAAAATATTGGTTACTATCAATTTGCAGCAAAAAACGCATTTTTTTCTATTATTTTGCTCTATCTTGAAAATCCCGAAAATCTTGATTCGCGACCAAGATCTCGACCCGAATCTCAACAAGATCTCGAACTGACCAATCTTGATTCAGAAAAAAGACGCCAAGATCTTGAGTAGTCAATCTTGGTCCAAGATTGCATTCCCTACTTACACGGCCAGTCTGAGATCAGCTAAGTCCCAGAGACAAGAGTTGAAAAAAAATGATAAAGTCAATATTTTTTTACGAAATATAGGTAGTAGTCCTAATGTCGTTGATACTAAGGTCGAATTTCGACCATTGGGCGATATCTAGTAATGTTAATTTTGTGTACATACATATTATTATAATTACAAAGGTGACAATGTGTGCAAGGCCTGCCAATGCCTGCAATACTCGTATTTGACACTTTCGTAATATATGATGTACGCCAAACAGTACACACTACACAGGTGTACATAATATGTTTGTGTTTTTAAGCCCCTTTAATTGTGGGACCTCTTGTTCCCCTTCCTTAGGAAGGGATAATTGTTCACTTCATTTAATTTCTCACATGTGTATACATTTTTATGGTACCGTACCTAAAGGGTGAAAACGGGACCCTATTCATGAGACTTCGTTGTCTGTCCGTCTGTCTGTCTCCAGGCTCTATCTCAAGAACCGCTATAGATAGAGTACTGAAATTTTCACAGATTGTGTATATTGGTTGCCGCTATAACAACAAATACTAACTAAAAACAAAATAAAATTAATATTTAAAGGGGGCTCCCATACAACAAACCTGATTTTTTGGCCTTTTTTGCTCGATATCAATAATAGCAACAGGTAGGCACTTGGTATTTTCACAAAGGCCCTAATTATATTATGTCTACAGATGTCTACTTTAATATTTAAGAATAATAATAAAATGAAATAAAAACGAAACGGTACGGAACCCTTCGTGCGCGAGTCCGACTCGCACTTGGCCGATGTTTTAATAGTTATTTACTGATGTTTTATAAACTATGCTTTATCTTACATAATATTTTAAATGTATGATTACAAAATATACCTACAATTATTCCAAATGACTGTACTCACTGCTGTACATTTCAGTTTGGAGATACGAGTACTTGCTTTGAGTTGGAGAAAGTGCACATTAGGTTTCATCATTTTAAAATCATATTTAAGTAATAAATTCTTTTTACAATAAACGAACTTCCGCACGACAAAAAAGTAAGTACTGGTTTTGTTCTTAATTATTATTTTAATATATTATGTTATGGTTCTCAATAAACATACAGGAGGTAATCGAATAAAACTCTCAATGTCTCTAACGAATCTTAATTTAGCTGTAATAGACGTTGCCTTTAAACACGTGCGGTGTTGACGTGTTACAGGAATTTTAACCGTGTGCTGTGTTGTTAGAGTGCATTCCTGAAGGATAACTATTAATTTGTTAATATATTAAAATGTATATTTCGTTATGAATAGAGTATGATATTACATTAATACGATATGTGGCTACCACATTCTTAATAATATTGCATTTATATCCCTCAGAATGTATAACAATTTTTGTTATTTATGTATTCTCAAGTCTGCGGGGCTAAAATGGTCGCTTTGAAGAATCATGATATGAATCATAATTTGATTCATTTTCTGAAATCGCAAAATACAACTCTGCTTGCAATTCATTTCTGTATTTTTGTACTGATTTGACATTTGTCAGTTTGACAGTTTTGACAATTCATTTGCTGAATTCATTGAGAGGAATTGCTAAATGTGACCATTTTAGCCCCGCTGTATTGACTTTTGACTCGTTTAATCAACATTTAAACAAAATATAAAGATACACAGTCCGCGGCAAAAAACGAAGTCACTCAAAGAGCACCAAACGCAACATTCTGGTGGACTTTCGATTTAGTAGTGCTCGAACGCTCCGCTGGGAAACATGCCCCAGTGCTCGTTCAACAATCGTAAAAATCATACGTTTAAAACGCAAAAAAAGGATGGAATTTCATATTTCCGGTAAGTATTAATTTTATCCTAATATATTTTATACAATTGTATTGTAAATATTGGTATTTCGTTAAGAAATCAACAAAAAACAGTTTTAAAATTAAGTTGTAAATAAATCAACACGAGGTATAAACCATCTCAATTGCGAATACTCATACTAAAGGTACTTATCGTAGTTTATCATGCCCACTTGAAATGTTCGGGTTATACACTGTGTCTCTGTTCTATTTGGTGGAGTCGCTATTAATTATTACTTATTTTTATGAGGAATATAATATTTTTTTGTTTCCTCGAGATCCAATTAGATGTGGAGATTGGATATCATATATAGCACGGCAAAGAAAGAAAAATTTTTCAAGCCGACTTTAGCGAGCGTTGTATGTTCTAAGCATTTATATTCAATGTATACACGTATATTTTAGTTAATTATAAAATTAAACATATTAGAACACTTTGGCACTATTAAGATTTTACAGAAGCAACAATTTCTAAGCATTACTTTTCTAGCAAAGCTGCCATTTATGAGATGATGTCGTGAGCTCGGCTGAGTGTGGTTTTGTGTGATGAAGTTCTGACTTAGTTTTCACGTTATTGTATTTTAAATTCTTGTCATATTTTGTTACACACTGATTGTTCAAACAATTAAATACCGATATAGCTTTTGAGATTCGGGAAAATTCATTTTTATAAAGACATAATAAGATCACAGTGTCGAGTTGTAGTGTCGGTCACATAAAAATCATTACTTTTGTCTATAACTACAGTAAAATTACTTTTACATCAACAAAATTAGAAACTTTCCTACGTGACGGCGTTACTCAAATGATACCGGCATTAAAAATTTGTCATCTTTTTTTATAACACAGTAGTGTCAGTCACATTATAGAGTCGATCACGCCCAAAAGTAGCGTTTTCTTTGTTATTTTTGCTGATAGATGGTGAAAACAGCTATAGAAAGCAGAGACAGAAGCAGAAAGCTAAATTATTATTTTAGGAACCTGCCACCTCAAAATCAAATAAAATCCAAAATTTTGCGATGTCTGGAAATGGGAAGCAATTGTCACAAAAATCTGGCAGTAGGATATGAGATTATTACAGATATCGCAAGAAAATAAGATAAAATTATTGATTTTTAAACTTTATTGAACGTAAGATAGACCTGCAGAACTGGGAACCTACTAAAGTAATAGCGACCGAAACTCCAGTCACTATGGAGTTTCGATCGCTATTACTTTAGTAGGTATATAATTATAATAGTCGTTCTTACCTCTATAGGGCTCATATAATGGAAAATTTTTAGCTTAAAAAAATGACGAAAGTCTGCCTATCGCTGCCTCTTGGGTTATTATGTTAATAGTTTTTGAGAAGATTTCATGTTGAGTTATTTTTTGACTAATTATTAGTGATTTCGTTTTTGTGACGTTTAAGTTAAAAAAAAGCATTTTAATGAATTAACTAATTACTGATTAGCTTTTATATACTTTAAGAGTTCGTACTGTACGTGCTGAGATACATAAATTTTAAAGTTTAATGAAAAACTACCGACTTTTACCAGCACAAAGTGAGTGTAGTGTCACGTTTTGGGCGGTAGTGTCGGTCACGATTTCTTTTGCTAATAAATATTTTTTTATTTAGGTAATTTTATAATAGTGTTACGTGCTAGGGTTCGAGGATTTGGAGAGAAAGACCTGGTGACTCTCTTGAAGACTTTATTAACACTGCACTAAACACTAGGTCACAACACTTAGCACTAAGTCCGAACACTAATCACTAGGTCCAATCACTAAGCACTATCACTGTCCTAGGTCGTAGCCAAGTCGCAGGTTTCACTGGTTCACTCACTATTGATCACTCCGAAATCGCCTTGATGATCGCTCAGATTGAACTGACCTGCCGGGCTTGCCTGCGGCTCTTTTTATATGGCGAGACGAATTCCAGAAATTTCCCGATTCACGTAAACAAGTAAACAACCGTGGGAAATTTCTGGAGGCTCGGGAATGTGCCACAATAAAACTGCCGTCCTTGCGATAAGTGCAGTAAGTTGAATTTAATTTAGACCTTATGGACTCAGTCATAAGGTCTAAATTCAAACACGCTAACAAATAAAGGGTAAGCACGTAAACAAACATTGGACCTTCCTAGAAGGTTCGAGTATGTAATTGCGCACCACGTGTCCGTATACCATGTACCGTAACACTACTCCCCTCTTAGAGATGCTCGTCCCGAGCATCATTGTTACTGCCATGGTAACGCGCCAGACGGTCTATGTGTACCACTTTGAATGTCCCTCTTGGTTGCTTTTGAATCCTGTAAGTCACATCATTCAATCGGGTAACCACTTTGTATGGGCCGTCCCACTTGGTCTGCAACTTTGGAGATTTGCCTTTTCGGCGAGTTGGGTTATGCAGCCACACCAGTGACCCTTCTTCGAAGCCGCTTGTATTCGATTTCCGGTCGTATCTGGTCTTCATGTTCTCACTTGACTGTAACCCATTTTCCCGAACCATGGCGTGTATATAGCGCATCTTTTCCCTTAAATCGCAGACATAATCTGGTACGGTCTTCGGTTCCTCCGGTGACCCTCCTGTCAAGAGGTCTACTGGTACTCGCAGTTCTCTACCGTAATTGACATACGCCGGGGTAGCTTTTATGCTCTCATGCTCGGCGGTACGGTACGACAGAAGGAAGAGCGGTATATACTTGTCCCAGTCCTTTTGTTTGTCATCTACCAATTTCGCCAAATGCCTCTCAAGGGTCTGGTTAAATCTCTCAACCATTCCATCAGACTGTGGATGGTACGCGGTGGTCCTCGTTTTATGCATTCCCAAAATTATGCACACTTCCTGGAAGACCTGCGATTCGAAATTCCTGCCCTGATCAGAATGGATTTCCAGAGGCACACCAAACCGAGATATCACTTCTTCGACTAATTTAGAAGCGACTGTTGTAGCTTCTTGGTTTGGTATGGCGAACACTTCGGGCCATTTGGTGAAGTAATCCATGACGACCATAAAATACTTGTTTCCCGATTCCGTCACGGGAAATGGCCCAGCTACGTCAACTGCGATTCGTTCCCACGGTGCGCCAACGTTATACAAGCGCAGGCTCCCACGGCTCCTTGTCTGTGGTCCCTTCACTGCAGCGCAAGTAGTGCATTTGCGGCACCAATCCTGTACATCGTCTCGACAATGCAACCAGTAGAATCGTTCTCGCACTTTTGTTAACGTCCTCTTTACTCCTAAATGACCTCCTGATACGCCATCATGCATTTCACGGAGAACATCCGGTACTCTCGTTCTTGGGACCACTATCTGAAGATGGAACTCTCTACCGTTAGTCTTCTCCCATTTCCGGTAAAGTATTCCATTTTGAAGAATTAGACTGTCCCATTGCGCCCAGTACGCCTTAGTGACAGCGCCAGTGGGTGCAACCTCACTCCAGATTGGTTTTATGTCACCCCGTTTCTTCCATGTGATGATGTGCCGAAGGTCGTCATCTTTTTCTTGAGCCTTTCTCATAGCTTCATTCTCCATGTGCCCCAAATTACTTGTTCTCTTTGTTCCGCTCCGTGCCTGGGAGGTAACAGTTACCGGGGCTTTCTCCGCGTCATCCAGTACTCGCCCCTTAGTTCTGGATTCTATTCGTTCCCCATGACTCCGGGTAGGGGACGAAACCGCTTGCTTCTTCAACTCCTCCATTTGTTCCTCGATCTTTTTTATCCTTGCCATCTGGGTCTTCTTCTGCGGACAGTTTAGCTGAAGATGGCCCCTCTCACCACACTTATAGCACATGGCTTCAAGTCTTTTCCTCGTAGAAGCCTTAACTTCCTTGACTTCTTCAGAGACCTTGTGGATCTTATGGGTCTGCCGTATGTCATGGCGCACAGCCTCGACTTCCAAAGCATGCGCTAATGCTTCCTTTAGCGAGGTATGGTGACCAAGTCTTACTGCAGCCCTGACCTCCAAGTCTTTGATTCCGTCGACAAATCCTTGAACAATATTTGTGTCGACCATCTTGGTGTCGGCTCCTGGATATGCCTTCCTGACGAGTTTTTCAATTTCCAACGCCCATTGTTGAAGTCCTTCTCCTGAACGTTGGACTCTGTCACGCAGTTGGGCACGGAACACGTGCTCCAGGTGTCGCTCCCCGTATCTGGATTCCAGTGCCTCCATCAGGTCTTGGAAACCATTTCCCGTATGTGGCAGTGCCTCCAGAACTGACACAGCTTGCCCTCTGAGTGCAACAGTGAGAGCGGTCAAGCATTGCTCCTCCGTCCATCCGTTTGCGGTAGCAACAGTCTGAAATTGCCGACGATAAGCGTTCCAAGAAGTAGTGCCGTCGTACGGTGGCACCTTTACTCTTGGTCCTTGCGCCACACCAGTGACTCCACTAGACACCGCAACTCCCGTAGTTTCTAGGCGCACTACTCTCTTCTGTAGTTCTGTGAATCCGGTTTTCAAATTTTCCACAACCGTCTCTAACCCAGTAACTCGTTCTTTCATTATGTCGACATCTTTACGAAGCTTAGTCACCGTGTCACTAACATCCTTTATAGCTCCAAGCGCTTTTTCTTGGAGGTCCTTTTGTTGCTCTTGTGACTCTTGCAAAGCGCCGAACCTGCGGTCTTGTGCCGCCATCATTGCCCTTTGAGAATCTTGCAAAGCCTGAATTAACTCAATTATGCTTTCCAATTGAGGAGCCATTTGAGGGGTTGCAGAAACAACGGACGTGGCAGGATGGATGGAGGTGGTCGACGAAGCCTGAGCAGGCGGGGCCCAGTGGGCGGAGCCAGTGGGCGTGGCCTGAGTGGGCGTGGCCTGGTGGGCGGAGCCAGTGGGCGTGGCCATGCCCAAAGTGGGCGGAGCCTGAGGGGCGTGGCCAGTGGGCGTGTCCCGGTGGGCGGAGCCAGGGGGCGTGTCTTCAGCCAAAGTGGGCGGAGCCTGGTGGGCGTGGCCAGTGGGCGGAGCCATGTGGGCGGGGCCAGTGGGTGGGGCCTGTCCCTCAGTGGGCGGAGCTTGGTCCCCAGTGGGTGTGGCCTCCGCAACTCCTCTCTCGGAGTCAATGGCAGCAGCTCGCTGCGCCCTTGTCCTGACACTCCCCTTGAGGTCCTCTCTCGGAGTCAATGGCATCTCCAAATCGCACTTCTGACACCAGTTGTTACGTGCTAGGGTTCGAGGATTTGGAGAGAAAGACCTGGTGACTCTCTTGAAGACTTTATTAACACTGCACTAAACACTAGGTCACAACACTTAGCACTAAGTCCAAACACAAATCACTAGGTCCAATCACTAAGCACTATCACTGTCCTAGGTCGTAGCCAAGTCGCAGGTTTCACTGGTTCACTCACTATTGATCACTCCGAAATCGCCTTGATGATCGCTCAGATTGAACTGACCTGCCGGGCTTGCCTGCGGCTCTTTTTATATGGCGAGACGAATTCCAGAAATTTCCCGATTCACGTAAACAAGTAAACAACCGTGGGAAATTTCTGGAGGCTCGGGAATGTGCCACAATAAAACTGCCGTCCTTGCGATAAGTGCAGTAAGTTGAATTTAATTTAGACCTTATGGACTCAGTCATAAGGTCTAAATTCAAACACGCTAACAAATAAAGGGTAAGCACGTAAACAAACATTGGACCTTCCTAGAAGGTTCGAGTATGTAATTGCGCACCACGTGTCCGTATACCATGTACCGTAACAATAGTTTGTTTCATGCACTTTCGATAAAAATACAAAGAAGAGTTATTTAGCACACAGAGAGGAAGATTATTGGTGTTTACAAACACTCTCGGAAACGACTTCCTTTTGCATGTAGTGTCGGTCACGTTTATGTTTGACTAAATAAATGCTATTTGAAAACAACAGTGTATACCATCTTTTCTACATGAGTTAACTTGTTTTATCTCCTACAAAGCCATCTTAAAATTGATACTAACAACATGATAGTAACCATAATATATGACAATATAAAACGCAAGTCGTATCAAATGTAGAGTCAGTCACATATGGAATTGCCCAAATGAAGTAAAAGAAGTAGAGCAAGCTTTTCGTGTTACATTATCTGTATTTTTTGTTTCTGCACTCGAATAATAAAAACTATTTCTACACAAAAACGACAATTACCGAATGAACAATACAAAAGAATCTAAATATTCGAATAGATATTATAAGCAACAACAGAACAGACAATTTCATCTGAATAAAAATAAGTATCGTTCGTAGTGACGACTGTCGACTGTCGAGTAGACAATATGGCGTCATTTCAGGCCGTTAACCAAACAGGGCGTTCGCAGTCAACAAGTCGTGCTGGAGCTGTTTATACTACAGTACTATAACACTACCGAGTACCGAGTGAATACAAGGTGATGAAGCCTGAAGGTGATGTATGCGACATATAGTCAGCATAACAGCTACATTAGCACGAATGTATCACACAAGACCGATGGTCAGAGACGTATAAACGGGGGTCGGTCGGCAGGGCCGTGAATTTGTAGTGCCCACCCGACGACAAAAAAATAATCATGATTTTTTTTTAAGATTCAAATATGTTTTATTTTGTACACAATAATAATCATTATTTTTACAAACGAAAAAATTCACTAATATACATGTTACGCTCAAAGACCGAAATCGCTCAGTGAGCGGAAAAATGTCACAGTGAAACAACTACGACACGAAATTCGCGATGTGCCTCTAAAACGGCCACAATGCGTTCTGGCAATCACAAAAGACCATAACGCGTTCTGAATTTTATTCTTACCATATCGTCGCTTGGTAACAATACCAACGTGTTGAAAAGTTTTCAAGACAGACAAAAAACTTCGTATTCCATAAGAAATAATATTAAGTAAATTAAATATTTTAAAAAATCGTTTTAGGTGATTTTCAAATTATCAATAATAATATTATTTTGTGTTCAGTGATTTGTTACTTCATATTATATTGTTTTTTAATATAAATAAAAGTAATCTGATCTCAATCTATACTAATATTATAAATGCGAAAGTATCTCTGTCTGTCTCGCTTTCACGCCAAAACTACTGAACCGATTGTAATGAAATTTTGTACACAGATAGTCTAAAGCCTGAGAAAGGACATACTTTTTAACTTGAAAAAGGGGTTGTAAGGGAGTGAAAATGCGTAAATTTGGTCAAATTAAGTTAGTTCCAAAAATGCAAAACAGATGGCGCCAAGAGTCCTCTAGATCGCGCTATTGCTTGCTCATGCGTATTTCTATAAGAGGTGGTACCATGTTGTATTAGATTTTTCGATTCTTTCGATTGTTATACACGTTACTAACTAATAACTCACCTACCAACTTAGATATCAAATTCAAAAACAACAGCGCCAAAACTACTGAACCGATTGTAATGAAATTTTGTACACAGATAGTCTAAAGCCTGAGAAAGGATAGGCTACTTCTTACTGGAAAAAGGGGTTGTAAGGGGGTGTTTATGCGTAAATTTGTTCAAATTAAGTTAGTTCCAAAAACTGGAACAGATGGCGCCAAGAGTCGCCTAGATCGCGCTATCGCTTACTCATATGTATTTCTATAAGAGGTGGTACCATGCTGAGTTAATTTTTGTTCCTTTCGATTGTTATACATGTTATTAAATAACTCACTTACCAACATAGATATCAGAAACAACAGTCTACCAATAATAAAATATACTAAATAGTTTATGGGTATTGGGCAAAGCTAAAGTTGTGTAATGCATTATGCAGCTAAGTTGTGTAAGTTGTAACGCTAAATAAGCTTGGTATAAAAAAAGTTTAATTAAAAAAAAATCATATTATGTGCACACTACACGGCTGTTTTGGGTATTTTGATTTAAGGGGTACCAGGGTTTCGAAAAAGCTTTTGACACCAATTTTATTGACACCGCGCGCTATAAACTGAAGTCCACGCGGACGAAGTCGCGGGCAACAGCTAGTAAATAATAAATATGAGAGGTGTCAAGGGCCACACGGATGCAACGAAGTTATTTCTTATGTACAAAAAATCTGTATACACTCAACAAAAAAAGAGAAAAAGATAGACAGAGAAACACGCGGTGCCGCACGACTTACAACTATTAGCAAAAAGCACAGACATAGATCAAGATAGTGTGGGAATATCCTTGGCCGCCACAAAGGAAGATCTTCCGACCGAGCGAGATGTTATGCTCGGTCAGGCCGGGCATTTAATATATTTCAGTTGGTTTAACTTTCATAAAATCAACTGAAATATATTAAAGAAATCAAAAACCGTTTAATTTCATAAAAATAAATCTTATTGCTGCTGCGGAACCCTTCATGGGCGAGTCCAACTCGCACTTGTCCGGTTTTTGCCATTTGGCTACGGAGCCCTAAAAAATGAGTAATTGCTCTTATGTTGTAAAACTCCACTCATGTCTTCAATTATGATAGTTACTCGTCTCGATCTTAACATTATCAATATAACTAAAGTACTGTAAAATAATTTACAATTAAACTAAATGATTAAACAACGCCGCGAGTGCTACCGTCTACGTCAAACGATAATAATTAAGAGAACTAAATGAAACCAGTTCTAAAAGTTGTTCATACAACTTCAAAATGAAACTACATAGTTGAACGATAAAATTAGCGCAAATTGTATTCCGTAATTAGAGAAGTGACTGCAGCTGCAGTTGCATCGACGTCGTTACATCTAACTGCTACCTTCCAGTTAGAAACAGAAACGTTTACGTTCACGATTAAGTTCAATTAAACATTTTTATAGATTCTACAAATGATTTTGTGTAATACACCTCAAAGTTCTATGAGCATCTTAAAAGTAACGATCCAGCTAAAAAAGAACTTTATGTACGGCCTTTGTTTATTATTATTTTTGGGGTTCCGTATATTATTTTTATATTACTAAGACTTTGATGACTGTCCATCTGGTCGTCTGATCGTCTGTCCGTCTCCAGGCAGTATTTCAAGAACGGCTTCATCTAAACTTCAGATATTTTTAATGCCAAGTACTCACATACGGTTTACTCCAGATCGAGTATTAATTACTGTGTGGACCGCAAAACTCACAGCTCGAAGGTTCGCATCGAGCCAGCTCGAAGGCTCGCATCGGGCCGGCTCGATGGAATTAAATATAGACCGTATCGATTTAAAGTACAACTATCGAGCAATGCTGAATGTATGGATGAAAGACCGAGCCGCGGGTTTTGCTCGACGTTATTGCTCGATCGAGCAAAACCGTATGTGAGTACTTAGCATTAAGATTACTAAATATCCCGCGCGGCTTCGCCCGCGTAAATTAGAAATTTTACGGAAACCGTTCCTTTTCCCGCAAAAAAATAGCTTATGTCCCTTCACGTGGTCTACTCTACATATATGTGTGCCAAATAACATAAAAATTGCCCCAGTAGTTCGAGAGATTAAACCCTTTCTTATAATTTTTCTCGTTTTTTTCCACATTTTCCTCTGTTACTTCGGTCGTATTAAGCCCGTCACAGACTTAGCTATAATATATATTTCTGTGGCATGTGGATTTAGTATAGAAAATATGTCTAGCTATAAATATATTAATATATATTATAGCTTAAGTCTGTGACGGGCTTCAGTCTTAGCGTGATAATATTATAATATAGCCTATAGCCTTCCTCGATAAATAGCTATCTAACACTAAAATATATATTTTTAATCGGACCCGATTCCTGACATTTGCGCGTTCAATCAAACTAACAAATGTTCAGGTTTATAATATTAGTAAAGATATTTTTAAAGCGCTTGACAAACTCGAGTCTCAAACAAAAAGACTACGAAAAGTACAAATAATGAGTCATAATAGGCTCATAATCATGGGACGATGCATGGTATAATAATATTATGGTAGTGATGATGACGATGATGAATGTAATTTGCATACCTATTAGTAAGTATAATATGTTTTCTGTTCTTAAAACAACGCCGAAACTCCTAAACTTGTATCTATAATTAATAATCAGGAGTTCTCTCAGCACCTACCGAACCACGATATACCAGGTATACCTCGTGCAAGATCTTACTTCTTGGTAGCATAATATGCTTAGAATACTTATAACGAAACCGAAGTCACCACATGTTTCCATATAAATTTTGAGGAATTCCCTCGATAACTCATGGATCCCTTCATCATATGATACCCTATACACCAAAAGAAATTTTGAAAATCGGTTCACAAACGGCGGAACAGTAATCGTTGAACAAAAAATAAATTAAAAAAACGAACAGAAAACCTCCTCCATTTTGAAAGTCGGTTAAAATTGTAGCCTATGTGTTATTCTAATCTATAAGCAATATTATTATATTAAAATTTCATTAAAATCCATTTAGTAGGTTTCGCTTGAAAGAGTAACAAACATCCATACATTCATATGTTGCTGCGTAGGGTAACCTCAATGAAACCACCACACTGCTGTTGGAACTCGGTTTATTCGAAAGTAACTCGGGCTTATATAGGCTCACATTAGGTTTTCGATAGCGCGATGTAGCGGATTACAAAATTTGTACAGTGCCATCTGTTATCACATCCTATAACTAAAATAACAACTATCGAACTAACAACTTCTATTTAACCTGCCTAGATATGAACCTATACTAGGTGGGATCTTTATATGTCAACGTTCTCAATTGGCAATATTATTTTGTGTACTTATGTCACCTGTCATACCTCTAATTCGTATTAAACATCCCGCCCACCAAAAGGACTCGTTCCTTTTCAAACTTATAAAAAGAAAAAAGCTAGTTAACTTACATCTTGTTGCTATTACAATTACATGAAAATGTTAACTTTCTCAAACTTGACATTCACACATTTGACTTAATAATAAATATTAACAATCTCCTTGGTGTAAAGAGCAACAATGTAACTTAAACACATGAAACTTAAAAAGTAAACAATTTTTAAGTTTCATGTGTTCATATCATTCAAACTCACAATTAAGTAACAGTAGACACACAAGATATAATGCAAGTAAAAACATAACTCAAATTTAACAAAACTTATTAGGCTTTTCGCAATGAACACAACTTATTATATGGACGTTCACAGATAGTATTTTTGATAACAGGTTTAATACTAACTACTCTGGTAAGGTTGTCTTTACCTGCATGGTTTTAACTACTCTTATCTCATACACAGTCATCTCTAGCTGATGAAATATTTTGATCTCAAATACTACAAAATCAATAACTTCTGGTACAGCATTTTATGGGAAACATTTAAGTATATTATTTAAAGTCACATTAACCATCGTTTGAGTAAGCTTTCATCGCTGAACGCCAGTAAGACGCGTCTCAGTAATCTGGTTCTGAAATTGTAACCAGTGGTTCACCGATCAAAAAGTGATCGGGCGTCAAGGGCATTGAATTATCTATACTCTCACTCAAAAAGTAGATTGGATATAAAACTTAAGCAACTTCCACCAGGGTCAAAAGCGGTTCTCAATTTTCCAAAGGTAAGTGTTGCTAGTAATCTCCCTCTCTCTGACGAGCGAGTCACTAGGCAAAATTGTTTCTCATTGTAAGAAAAAGAACATTGGGTAATATGGCCGCCCACCCTGAACACTCTGTTTCAATGAAAATGGATGATAGGGGGTGCAGCTGGTTTTTCTTCGTAACACTTCTCGTAGTTCTCCGACAAATTAAATAATCTTGGAAATAAAATTATTGCGCAGCTTTTAGACTTCTATCAAATACTTCGTCCATTTCTTTAACACTTGTATCACTTTTGTTTTAGGTTTCCGACTCTTTTCATGCAGTATAATAATACTCTCTGGATTCACTCAAGTTTGGAAGTCTCAGCTAAACAAATCTTCTTTAGGATAAATTGCCAGCACCGTGGTTGTTCTCGCTTCTATGTCAGGGCTGACATCTATTTTCTTACAGGGAATATCACTCACTTGCATTACGTCTGGAACATACCACCACAAATCGTGCTCTCAGTTCTCTGACCGAAGTACCTCTTGTTCTTGAGGCACAGTCAGTGGGTTTTGATCTGTGGCAATGTGAATCCAGTGGTCGTATTCTGGTCGAAATTTCGGAAACCTCTTTTATCTTGTGGTCTAACAACTCGGTTCTCTTCGAAGCCAAGCTAAAGCTAAAAGTAGAGTGGAATTGGACCAGGCAAACAGGACAGGACAAGGCAGGACTTCTCCTTAGGTATCTTCTATCTGTGAATACCTTAAACAACACCTTTACTCCAATCATAGTTGCACACAACTCAAAATTTGGAATAGTACTAATAAGCTTTTGAACAGGTTTGGCTGCAACGATATATACGTAAGTATTACCACTTCACCTCTTAGATTTTAGGTACACGGCTGCAGCATATGCCACCTGAGACACATCAGTGAAAACGTGCAACTCTACGGGATTGTGCTACGTGATCCACATCCATCGTGGTAAGTACTTCCTTAAACTCATCTCTATTAAATTTGTTTCCTAAGAACTGTTTAGATCTCTTTATTCCGACATCCTTGGATTTATCATACATACACTGTGGATCAGGATCTCGAAAGGGTAATCTCACAACATGTCTGCCTTTAGTAATTCTTCCAGCTGTAGTCTCATCTATTTCTTTACATCTCTTTTCTTCTTTACATAATTTCCTTTCCTTTATGTCTGGCTTTCTCTCTATATCTCGAAACTGTTTCAGCATACTATCTTCTTTTACTTTCAGGTGATAACTAAACGCTCTTGGTGTTTGCTCTCTTGTACGACCTGCATTGCCAGATATGATCCAGCCTAGCTGGGTATTCTGAGCAATCGGACCACTGGGTGATGAAAGCTTAAGAAGACCACTTAATAATATTTGACTATAACCCTCTACTCCTAGAATAATGTCTATTTTTCCAGGTGAACCATAACAAGGATCTGCTAAAGGTAAGTGGACAAGATCTGGCCAGTTCAGGATGCAAGCTTTGGAAGATGGAAGAAATGATGTTAATGAATTTAAAACAAATGCATTAATCGATAAAGAAAAATTACAATTATGAAGTGACTCTATCTCAAAATTAGCAATGCTCTTAGATATATTATGTTCGTTACCTCGACCTACACCTGACACTAAATTATTAACTGGTTTGCGGTTAAGACCAAGTGATTTCACTACACTCTCAGCAACAAAGGATGTCTCTGAACCTTGATCAATTAACACACGCGCACTTTGACAGTAGCCATTTTGTGATTTAATTCTCACTAAAGCTGTAGGTAACAACACTCTGTTATGCTTTTGGTAATTCTCACTGGCAAAATTAGCTACTACTTTCGTCTCATATTTTGGAGTTTCTCTCTCATGACAGTGAACTGCATCTACTGAGTCGGATGCAGTACCAGTGGATGAAGTTGGCTGGCTGGAAATCACTTGAGGCCGACTTCTCTCATAATGCAGCAGTGTGTGATGCCTCCTACCACAACGTCGGCAACACGTAATTTGATGGCAATTCTTGACGTTGTGGGTAAGTGCAAAACAATTGAAACAAAGCCTCTTGGATTTTATAAACTCTGTTCTCTCTTGGGGAGACTTAGATCCAAATTGTTTGCATTGGTATAACAAGTGTGGTTTCTCACACATTACGCAGCTTCTCTTAAATTGGACAGTTGAAGAATGATGGGCTTTAATCTCATTGGACAATGCAAAGCGGCGACCGGACTTGGAATCGGACAACATCTCTAAGGTTCTGAATTTCTTCTCTAAAAATGTAACTAATTCATTCCAGGTTGGGAAATCATCTGACTCTCTTCGGCTCACTTCCGACTCCCACTCCGTTCGTGTCTCATAGTCTAGCTTTGAGACGGTGATATAAATAATAATCACATCCCATTTATCCGTCTCAACTCCTAAATTCTGTAGCGATTTCAAACAAACGGCAGTAGTGTCAAGCAAATTCTTAATTGCGGCTGCGGATTCGCTATTTGCGGATTTCAATAAAAATAGTTTTTTCATAACCTCATTTGCATTATATCTCTTATTGCTGTACCGCTTAACTAGTTTGTCCCAAGCTTCAGCGTAATTTGAATCGGTAGTAGTCATACTTCGCAATAGCATCTCAGGCTCGCCTCTTAAGCCGCACTTCAAATAATGCATCTTTTGCACAGCACTTAAAGAGTCATTGTTATGGATGAGCGACAGGAACATATCGTGAAAGCTTTGCCACTCTTCGTATGCTCCCGAAAATGTGGGAAGCTGGATTTGAGGTAATTTAATCTCTGGCTTTGCGGGATTACAGCTTTGGTTGCATGCAGACATCGCAGGTGCATCTCTTATCTCGCTTTTATTAATCATATCTAATCTTAATTTAGCTTTGTATTCTATGTATCTCTCTTCCACAGTGTCAAACCACTCTTCCTCAAAATAAGCTACTTGCGATCTTTCGGGCTCAGGTACAGCGCTTACAATCTTATAATGGTTTTCTCTAAATTTTGTCCATAATTGTTCTAAGCTTTCCAATCTGGTGTCAATATAAATTGAAGTTAATTTGTCTTTAGCTGTCTTTTTATAATTGGTAAAAGCTTTGCTTATCTGTGTACCAATTTCCTTTTGCTCCGGTAAAAGTGACTCCATTATGTCAATCGCAATAGCGCCAAAATACTACTGTCATAAACTTCACGGAAGACAATTCGCACAGCTCATATAACTGACAAGTCCAAGCCACTTAACTTGAAGAGTCTCTTATTTACAATCTACTTACGGTCTATTGTCCTTGCACCTACTACTCACTGCAATCCAATTTTCTTGTTATTTGCACGCACTACTCACTGCAATCCGAATCTCCTGTCACTGCAATCCGAGCTTCCTGTCACTGCAATCCGAGGGTCCCTGTCACTGCAATCCGAGGGTCCTGTCACTTGCACTCACTAGTCACTTGGGTCCTGTCCACTCACTATTCACTGTTCCACCGCACTCACTATTCACTGGGTTCCTACCTTGTCCGCCGCACTCACTATTCACTTCACTTCTTCACTGTCCACTACACTTACTACTCACTCACTTAGATCCCTGGTTTCGGCACCATATGTTGCTGCGTAGGGTAACCTCAATGAAACCACCACACTGCTGTTGGAACTCGGTTTATTCGAAAGTAACTCGGGCTTATATAGGCTCACATTAGGTTTTCGATAGCGCGATGTAGCGGATTACAAAATTTGTACAGTGCCATCTGTTATCACATCCTATAACTAAAATAACAACTATCGAACTAACAACTTCTATTTAACCTGCCTAGATATGAACCTATACTAGGTGGGATCTTTATATGTCAACGTTCTCAATTGGCAATATTATTTTGTGTACTTATGTCACCTGTCATACCTCTAATTCGTATTAAACACATACATCCATACATCTATAGTCCATACCACGGAATATATAACACTACAGGAAAGGGCATATGGGCGTGGCCCGCGTGCCATAGGTTATGTCCAGCTGGACATAACTTAACTCGCACGCAAAAGGAAATTCGTGAGTATGGATTTAAACCTTACGTTAGTTGACGTAAGGTGTAAAATTGCGTACAACTTCAAGTCTTATCATATTTAGCTGTCAAGCGCCATCTAGCGTTGAATAACTGAACTCGGTAGTCAGAGCCGGTATTGCTAAATTTAAATTCTTTTTTATTTCAAAAGGGTTAGGGTTGTTTTTACGATATTGTATTTAAAAAAGAAATCTCTTTGTGATTGGTTATTTCTTTTGTGTGTGTAAAATGTTACTGTGTGAGTTTGGCGACAGCACTTTCAATGAAACTTACTTGCTATGCCCCTTCCTTTAGTGTTATATATTCCGTGGTCCATACTCACAAACTTTCGAATTTATAATATTAGTTAGGATATATTTTATTGCCGCTTTAACAACAAATACTAAAAATATATCTATCTATACATATCTATACATCTATACATATAAATAAAATTGGAGTGTCTGTTTGTAATATTGAAATAACCGTTTTTTACTACATGCATAATATGAATATTTAGATGGTACAGACACCACAGTAACAATTTTTAGAATTTTTGTCGGTCTGTATGTCTGTCTGTTTGTTCCGGCTAATCTTCGAAATGGCTGGACCGATTTTGACGGGAATTTTATTGGAAGATAGCTGATGTAATAAGGAGTAACTTGGGCTACTTTTTAACCGACTTCCAAAAAGGAGGACGATTTTTTTTACGTTTTTATGTTTTACCTATGTATGTTACTCCGCCGTTTGTGGACCGATTTTCGAAATTCTTTTGTTGTTGCGTAAGAAATGGTCCAAATTAGATACCATGTTCATAAAAGTGGTGATCTGATGATGTAATCCATGAGAAATCGAGGGAACCCCTTGAAATTTATACGGAAACATAATTGAAATTTATGAAAATGCCAACTGTCTAGCTAGCGCGGTTCTAGAGATAGAGCTCCTAGAGATGGACATACAGACAGGCTGCTGGTGCCTTTGTAATAGAGTAGAAAATTTTCTGTCTTTGTTATCAACTTTTCACATTTTGTTGACGCGGACGAAGTCGCGGGTGACAGCTAGTATATAATATAGAATATATAATATGTATATTTTAAGGGGCTCCCAGACGACAAACGTGTTTTTTGGCCATTTTTTTATATATATCAATAACGGTAAGAAGTAGGCACTTGAAGTTTTCACAAATCCTCAATTATGTGTACTTTAATAATTTAATAGTAAAATTGAAATAAAATATTGAAGGGGGGCTCCTATACCTAAATAACACAATTTTTGGCCATATTTGTTCCATGACGCAACGGTACGGAACCCACTGTGCGCCTGTCCGACTCGCACTTGGCCGATTATTTATTTATGCCGCCATTGTGTACTCTCGTCATTTTATGTGTTTTTATTTTTTTATGTGTGTTGTTATTGTGACTGTGATTGTGCACAATAAAGTATATTTTATTCATTCATTTCATTAAATAAACAATACCTATTACCTGCTATTATATTAATATACTATTATTAATAAACATAGTAATTATACCTTTGAAATATATCTTATTAGAGTGTAATAAATTATTTTTCATGTAAACCTTTTATTATATTTCAATTAGAACGATTTCACAAAATTTATCAATCACAAGGAAACCTCGAAACCTGTGTTTGAAATGAGGTAAAAAATTTTGATTCAACAAATTTTAATAGCTCTTTTTCTGTGACCTCGTTAGCTTTGTATGTTAAGACAACTTTTCATAGATTTTATAATAAAAAACTTTTCTCTCGCAACAAAACCGAACACAATTTTAATTTCAAAGAAGTTATGGCGAAGTTGCTTCAAGTTAAATGCGGGCTGCAGTCGGAGTACGGTTCGCCTATCCCTAAGTCAAAGTTTCCACTTCGGTAAATAAGTTGTGAAAGTCCTGAACTCGAATAAAACTCAAAGGTATATATTGTCGGTTATAATATCGACAAAACATCTGCGATCTGTTGAGGTGTAAATATTATAATAGGAATGTAAAACTACTTGTTTTACATTCCTGGCCCATTATACTTTTAGTAGATATTTTATTGTACCCACGGACGTAAAATTTTACGTCCGTGATTGTACCTATCAAAGAGAAAATTTGTATTGTGTCACTTGAAAATATATTGTGGTTGTGAGAAGTGTTACTTGCTTTTATTTCAGTATAATTATTAGAATTCGAACACGATCAGAGCGGTGAGTGTTGCCGCATTTAACAGAAAATATCAAAACCTTTTGTATGCAAATGTTGGGAGCTCCCATATATTTAAAATTCAAATTCTTTATTATACTCATACAATAACACACAATAGCACAAAATAGACTGACTTTCACTGTCGATATTAGATAATACTAAGATTTTGTGGCTGCAGAAACAGTAGTGTAGGTGTAGATACAGAAGTGTAGCTGCTGATATAGGAGTGTAGGTGCAGATAAAGGTGTGTAGGTGCAGATACAGGAGTGTAGGTGTATATACAGGAGTGTAGGTGCAGATACAGGAGTGTAGCTGCAGATACAGGAGTGTAGGTGCAGATACAGAAGTGTAGGTGCAGAATGCAGATACGGGAACTCACGCTGGCGCCTCAGTTGGCCAGTTTCACAGTCAATTTCAGTGTCTATAAGTCTCAATGCCAATTCCGATATTTAAGTATGACTTAAAAAAATTAGTGGGAGGCGTTATTTAGACTTGAGGTAACTAAAAGAGTACCAACTTTGAATTAAAAAAAATACTAATTTGTCATCGTTGGTCAACTTTTATATAATGATTCAAAAACGTGATTTGTTAAGGTTCTCCCTCACCGGAGCAATCGCGTGTTATGTGACGTTACAGAGTCATTTAACAAAAATTATTAGAATTTATTTCTTTAATTTTTTAAACTTTAGACAACAAGGACTAAATTTTAAAAAAATGTCCTCGTTGTTTAAAATCTTGTTATAATTTACCTAAAAAAGCCATTTTCTAAATATATTTTCTTTTCCTTAATCTTTGAAATGGCTGCAGTTACTGAACCCACTGCTAAAATAAAAAACGCTCTTATTGTTTTTTTAGTCTTACCTAATCTAAAAAACCTACTAGGTCCCCATGACGCTCGAGCAACTACACGAATAGCACTCTCCCCTCCCCTACTATAATGTAATGCACAAAGTCGAATCTATAATGTTAATAGTAATTCACGCGAATGCGGTAAGAGAGAACCTTTACAAAACGGGCACGTGCGGCGCCGCGTGACGTCACGTTTAATTAAAATGGGGACGCAATCCGTAAAAATTGCCAATTAATGTTCGCTCACTTTTTAAGCTTCGGCTAATAGAATAAGTCAGCTTTAATCATTCTAATTATTTTCAACGGCGTCCTAAGTCCTAACTTGTGATGAGTCTTTTGAAATGTCCGTTTACGGTCAAAAATGTATACTTACTTACATCTTTATCACGGGCTTTGAGCGCGGCGACTGAATCAAGTTAAGTTAAGAATAATAACAGTATTTTAAAAAGATAAAACCGACTTCAAAATTGTACGTAAATAAGAATTAAAATTACCTATCTCAAAAACCATGTGGCGTATTCTGTTCATCAGATGGGATAATCATTAATCCAGGTGACGAACGTCAAAGAACGTCTCATTTCATGGGATTAAAAAACTATGTGGCGTATAATAAATCAGAAATCGAGCAGAACAAAAACTCACACACATCAAAACATCTCACTAAAACTTAACAATTAAGGTTCGTGCTCACTTTGTCGGCGCGTGCCGGGGCTTGCCGGGGCGGATGGGGGCTCAGCGCAGCGCAAAATGCGCTATAGCACACTATTGCCGGGCCGGGTCGCATCGCATTGACGGATTTTGAGTACTTTGGATAGCTCCAGTGCTACCGTCGCCCGTCGCTGATTGGAAAGTAAGATCCTAATAAATCATCTTTAGCCTCTACTTTGACAAAGGCATACCTGGACTCTTTGTGGGATATTCTGTTCATCAAATGGGATAATCCATGTAACGAACGTCAAAGAAGGGGCTCATTTTGTGGGATTTAAAATTTCGTACACACGGATCATGAAAGGTTTTATCGAAGTTAATAACATTAATAAGACAATATGTTTTTAGTATAGCCAGATTTTTACTTTATACTACAAAGTCTACAAAGTACAAAGTATTTCGTCGGTACAGCCTACAGAATCCTACCTCAGGGACCGAAAAGGTTACCCATTTTGGTGTTTTAAACTGTTTAATTTATACGATTCTCTGAAAAACCCTAACATGCGCATCAGCCGTATATACGGCTGAATTAACGGTATAAATAAACCGTTTATGAATAAGGTGCATTTTCGTTCGTTTTTCTGTGTTAAAAAAGGATAGGTGATATTGCAAGTACCGCGGAACGCTATTGGTTGAATGTGTTCAATCATGTCACAAACTCACAACGAGAATTACGCGCTATTTTACGCAAAAATTATCATAACTGCGTAATAGACTAGCACGAGTCGGCGCATGAGTACCGAAAACTATTCCACCTCAATTTTTTTATGCGATTCTCTTAAAATTGCCCTCCTGATGATATAAATGCATGTTGCCAGGGCACAACCCGGTGCCATATTGTTTTTTTTTTTTTTAATGAGATAAGGGGGCAAACGAGCAAACGGGTCACCTGATGGAAAGCCACTTCCGTCTCCCATGGACACTTGCAGCATCAGAAGAGCTGCAGGTGCGTTGCCGGCCTTTTAAGAGGGAATAGGGTAATAGGGAAGGGTAGGGATGGGAAGGGAAGGGAATAGGGGAGGGTAGGGAAGGGAATAGGGTAGGGGATTGGGCCTCCGGTAAACTCACTCACTCGGCGAAACACAGCGCAAGCGCTGTTTCACGCCGGTTTTCTGTGAGAACGTGGTATTTCTCCGGTCGTGCCGGCGAATTCGTGCAAAGCATGGCTCTCCCATGTATAAATTCCTTGCAATTGTTTAAACAAACATTGTTTAAACAATTGCAAGGAATTGTTATTTTTCAACCGAACAATTTTTTTTATGTTCTTTATTGAAATTACAAATAAAAAGGGTGCTACGAGTATGACTTTTTACGATAAAGTTAATATTTTTGAAGATATGAATTTTTAAAGGTTCGTTAAACCTCAAATTTAGGTACTTTCGACCGATGAAAAATATATTAAAAAAATAATAATGTCAAGGTAATATATTTTTTTAAATTCTCTATACAATAGTTAATAATATTGTTAATAGAGATTTCAAAAAATTTCATTGTTTATATCTTTTTTTATCTTAGCAAAAGTAGACAAAAAATTTTGTTTTTTGTATGGGAGCCCCCCTTAAGCAATCACTTTATTATAATTTTATTACTAATTATTAAAGTACAAAAATAATCAAGGATTTTGAGAAAATTTCAAGAGCCTAACTGTTACTATTATTGATTACGAGCAAAAAAGGCCAAAAAAATCACAAACAAATACACTTTATTGTGCACAAAAATTACAAAAATACTTAAATATAGACAACAATTATTGGGAAAATAGACATGTACAAAGGCGGCCTTATTACTTTGAAGTAATTTCTTCCAGGCAACCTTTTAACATTCATAACAGTGAAAGTACAGTTAATGAAGGCAAAAATCAGGCACAGCCTCCGATTTCGTTGAACCTCCATCGATTTGGATGAAATTTTGGAATTGAGTATGTTTTACCCTCTACTTCAAAAGTGACATACGCTCGTATTGCATTTTAGGGGTCAAATTCACCCCTTTTTCAAAAAGGAGGAAAAATGCAGATCTAACCATTCTGGCTTTAGTAATTGTATTTAATTAGATAAAATAAACGTTTTTTCAGTATTTTTATGCCTGATTTGTGATTCTAATAAATTTTTAACCCTTTTAACAATTTATTAGTACCCCTTAAATGAAAAACTATGAATTTTTTTTTTTTTGTATTTCTGAGTTTCTAAATATTACAAACAATTGTCAGCTAGTTAAACCTGATAAAAAAGTTTAGATGGAACGTTAATTTATCTTATAATTAAATAGTATTTTAAAAACATAAAACCGACTTCAAAATTGTACGAAGTTGAGAATTAAAATTGCCTTATCTCAAAAACTACTGAAACGATTTTGGTGAAATTTATAGTGTTCCATAAGTTGAATAATACCCAGTACAACAAAAAAAATAATTACTTAAATCGGACTTCTAGTTCCGGAGATAAGCGAACACAAACATAAAAACATACATACATTTGGAATTTTGCACATTTTTTCAGACACTGAAATAAACTAACATAATATACAAAAACTGGGCAGTTCTAGAAATATTCCATACATACGCGTCGAATTAATAACATCCTTTTTTGAAGTCGGTTAAAAAATAAGCACATTTTTATTTTAGTTCATCACAGCTCTCAGCTATCCATAGGGTAAGAACGGGACCCTATTACTAAGACATCGATGTCTGTCCGTTTGCCCGTCTGTCTGTGTGTCTCCAGGGTGTAACTCAAGAACCGCTATAGCTAGACTTCTGAAATTTTCACAGATTATGTATATCTGTTGCCGCTATAACAACAAATACTAAAAACAAACTAAATTAAATATTTAAGGGGGCATCCATACAACCAACGTTATTTTTTTGCAACTTTTGCTCGATATCAATAACGGCAACACATAGGCACTTGAAATATTCACGACATCCTCAGTTGTATTT
The DNA here is from genome assembly GCF_905147365.1 of Aricia agestis. Taxonomy (NCBI): domain Eukaryota; kingdom Metazoa; phylum Arthropoda; class Insecta; order Lepidoptera; family Lycaenidae; genus Aricia; species Aricia agestis. The sequence goes on from NC_056418.1 coordinate 165,998, forward strand.
GAACTTTAATAATTAATATCTTCCACAGTGCGTTTTTCGCGTAACTTTCTGCCGCGCACTGTAAAACTCTGGAATGAACTGTCACCAGCAGTATTTCCGGACCGATACGACCTGCAAACCTTCAAGAAAAGAGCGTATTCCCTCTAAAAAGGCTGGCAACGCACCTGCAGCTCTTCTGATGTTGTGAGTGTCCATGGGCGATGGTAGTTGCTTACCATCAGGTGACCCGTTTGCTCGTTTGCCCCCTTATTTAATAAATAATAAAAAAATAATAATAATTAAGGGGGGCTCCCATACAAAAAAACACAATTTTCAGCCTATTTTTTGCTCTATTGTGGTACGGAACCCTTCGTGCGCGAGTCTAACACGCACTTGGCCTATTTTTTATTTTTGGATTGTCTATTGTTTTCCCACTGATCTGAAATTAATAGCAGGTTATCCGCTTTCTATAGAATCTCACTAACCTGGTGGGGATTTTGAGAGTAAAGGAAGAGAGAAGGCTCTAGTGTACTGCGCACACACTTGAGCACTGTAAAATTATTCTTGCCTATCACCAAAACCGGTGTGGAGGTATTTTTATTGTTATAATTTAGATAATATACTAAAATATTCAATAGACCACGTCATCTTCGAAAGCCCCACCACTTTTTCCAGTAAATGTTTACCATTTCTTTCACTTTTTCCGTCATGAAAAGACACATACACGTACCTATACATGACGTGTATTTAGTTTAGTACCTATTGACACGTTTTCCTACAATTTAAGAATACCAAATCTCTGCTTCAAATTTTTTTCAAAAAATAATTTATTTGTTCTATTAGCTCCCTTAATTTTTTAGTTATCAGGTACATTTAAAAAACATTTTAAAGGTAATTTTAAGAGCTTTGAAATCATGCTAAGAAACGATTATTAAAGTCTTTAATTTTTAAAATAAAAAGGGTTAATAAGTGCTGGTTACGTGGTTATCGCAGTAAAAGTTAGGCTTTATACGTCTCTATCTTGGCTATTTTTCATCCTACAAAAATAAAAAGGAAACCAAAAGTTTTTTTAGGAAACGATCTCAAATTTTGTTCTTTATGTTTTTTTTACGAATATCCAATATTTTAAAAGTTCCAAAAGAAAATTAAATTCACGAAATATTGAAAAATTAAAATTTTATGAAATCATCATTTTTTCAAAAGTAAGCATTCTAAAGCAGGTTAATTTTTTGAGGTTATAACTTATGCTAAAATGAAGAAAAGTCTTTAGGGATAACCATAAATATCAGATATTGTAGAAATGGTGAACGTTTTATTTTTCGTTTTTTCCAAACAAAATCGAAAGTGTCATCTTATTTTTATCATAACTTGCTCAATTTTAATGCTATTAACTTTTTACAGTACTCAATAGAAAGGTAATTTTAAATACTTTAAAAAGTGTTCAGGAAGTATATGTCATAAAATACATCAATTTTCCGTTATTTGTGTATGAATGTTTAGATTAAAGTACTCGCCGAAAAAAGTATACATATAATCACCTATGTTTCACTTTAAATTAAAATAAGAAGGTTATTAAAATTAGGCATTTATTTGTTATTTTATTGACTTTAATTTAGGTTATAACACATTTTTCGTAAAAACGTATAGTTTTTGAGTTATTTATGAAAAACCATTTTAAAACATGTAGTTTTATCTCGAAAAATCACAATCTTCGATCTTAAATTACTCGGAAAGTATTGATTTATTCCATAAACTTTATAAAACAAATTTTGCTTAAAATTTGTCTGTTTATCGATTTTTGCGGTTTTTTTTAATTAAAAATATTTCACCCCCGAGAAAGGTTGGCATCTACCCCCAGGGCAAAAACGCAAGTTGGCACTATGTCACTTTTGTTTCTTAGGGTATCCCCCACCTACTCACCAATTTTCATGAAAATCGATGGAGGTTCAACGAAATCGGAGGTGAAAACCTTCAGTGACTCCACTATGATACATCCAGGAAAACGGTGATGTGCAAAAGTATATACATATTTTATTTAAATCATAAATCTAACAAAAGCACTAAATTAAACAAAATACATAAACAATTCATTTGATTTTAATACATTATTAATATTATATAATAAAATAAATAAATAAGAATAAGAATAGGAATACTTTTATTTCCAGCATCACACGAAACATCATAATAATTAAACAGTATTCAGTGGTACAGTTATTATGATCTAGTCACAAACAGTATATATAAGATCTATAAATATTATTACAATGCTGTAATAATAAATAAAATAATATAATATATACTAATAAATACAATACATTACATACTATAAATACAATACATATTCTTTAAAATATATTATACGTTACAAAGGACAATTAATTATTATCGTTGACAGATACCTAAGTTAATATAGTGATTAAACAGCAATGACTTAAAATTATTTAAAGTTTTCGCCTGCCTAATATGAGCGGGTATAGAATTCCAAAGTAAAATGGACGTAACGGTAAAGGAGGAGTTAAAATATTTTGTATGGTGGATAGGGATGTTAAGGACAAGGTTTGAACAGGAACGGAGCTCTTTTCTATCATAATTCTGAAATATAAAACAGTTTTTAGGTAACTAGGATAATGGGAGTCAAATAGAATATTATAGAGCAGAGAAATAATGCGAACATCGCGACGATGACGGATTGGAAGCCACTTAAGCTTGAGACGGTATTCGGTAATATGGTCATATTTACGTAAACCAAAGATGAACCTCAACGATAGATTTTGTAAGCGTTCGAGTTTATTTAGTTGTTCTTCAGTAAGATTAGTGAAGCATGCGTCAGCGTAATCTAGTAAAGAAAGGAAAATAGATTGTGCTAATACTACTTTTGTTTGTGTGGGAAGAACATACCCGAGACGTTTTAAAGAATGCCAAGTTGCGAATACTTTCCTACTAATTTCTTGAAGTTGAGGGTTCCAAGTTAAATTTTCATCGAAGCATACCCCTAGATTTTTAACGACCTTGCTGAAAGGGATTGTAACACCATTGATAAGGACGGGGGGTAGGGAATTGAAGTCAATCCTGGATACCAGTCCCGGGTTGCCAATTAAAATTAATTGAGATTTGATGGGATTAATAGAAAGTCCGTGATTTTTACTCCATTGGCAGATCGTCAGCAAATCATTATTTAACATTCCGATGGCAGAGTGAAGACCACCTACTTCTGACTGGACGAATATTTGCAAATCATCTGCATACAGGTGGTAAAAAAAGAAATAATTGACGCTATAATAGAATTTATAAATAGTGAAAATAAAAGTGGCGACAATACTCCACCCTGTGGAACGCCGCCCGAGATGTTACTCCAGTCAGAAAACCTATCTGATAGCTTGACTCTCTGTCGACTTCCAGCAAGGTAGCTACGGAGCAAATTAATTACAAATGGCGAAAGGTTACAGGTCGTGAGTCTGCTTAAAAGAATGTCGTGATCGATACAGTTAAAAGCATTACTAAAATCTAGTAATGTGAGAACTGTAAGCTTCTTCTGGTCCATTCCTAGTCGTATGTCTTCTGCAACTTTTACCAAGGCGGTTGTCGTGCTATGACCAGTACGAAAGCCAGACTGTAGCGGTGTGAGCAGATTATTGCGGTTGACATAATTTGTAAGCTGACAATGGATTATCTTCTCCAGCACTTTGGACAAATAGGGAAGAATTGAAATAGGACGGTAATCAGAAGGAGGATTTGGGTAAGGGAACAATATAAGCTGATTTCTAGGCATCCGGGAAGGAAGAGGATTCTAAACAGGAATTGAAAATGTGTGAAAGAATTGGTAAAATTATGTCCAATATAGGAACGATCACGTTTCTTGTATGGGAAAATTAATTAATTAATAAAGAAAAATGGGAAATTATAACAACAAATACTAAAAATAAAATAAAGTTAATATTTAAGGGTCGAAAAGCTCCCATACAAGAAACGTGATTTTTTTGGCCTTTTTTGCTCGTTATCAATAATAGTAACAGCGAGGCACTTGAAAATTTCACAAAGTCCTTAATTATATTTGTACTTTAATAATTAATAATAAAATTAAAATAAAGTAATTGTTTAAGGGGGGCTCCCATACAAAAAACACAATTTTTGTCTACTTTTGCTAAGATAAAAAAAGATATAAACAATGAATTTTTTTTAAATCTCTATTAACAATATTATTAACTATTGTATAGAGAATTTACAAAAATATATTACTTAGACATTATTATTTTTTTTAATATATTTTTCATGGGTCGAAAGTACCCAAATTTGAGATTTTTCGAACCTTTAAAAATTCATATCTTTAAAAATATTAACTTTATCGTGAAAAGTCATATGACCTTTTTTATTGGTATTTTAATAAAAAAAATTAAAAAAAAATGACCGGTTGAAAAATAACAATTCCTTGCAATTGTTTAAACAATGTTTGTTTAAACAATATGGCACCGGGTTGCGACATGGCAACATGCATTTATATCATCAGAAGGGCAATTTGAAGAGGATCGCATAAAAAAATGGAGGTGGAATAGTTTCCGGTACTCATGCGCCGACTCGTGCTGCTCTTAGATAAGACCAATGATGAAAAACTCAAAGCAGATATGTTACTACCGCGCGCGTTGTGAAGATTCAAATACGGCCCAATTGGGCCGTCTGTTGTTTAGTCTGCATCGAGCGCAGTCACGAACGTGCCGCGTCTTGTCTTACCTAAATAAATTGAAAATGACGTCGTGCGTGTTTTGAAAATGCACCAATTATGACTCGAAAGTAAACAAAACACATGGAATCTCTTACCACATGTCTTGATTGCAATAAATACCTCGATTATTTGCATTTTCAATCATTTTTTCGAACAATCTGGAAAAATTGAATTTTCGTCATAGCTCAGCCCCCGTAGACAAGTGGCAAAACGCTAACGCTAACGCTTACGCTAGCGCTACAAAATGTATGAATTTGACATTAGTATTCGCTAGCGAAGCGATGACTTATGTCAAATCGCGTTAGCGTTAGCGTTTTGCCACTTGTCTACAGGCCCAGGCGAAGAAAGAGACAGCGATACGATTCGATGTTTAAAAATAGTCTGTCTCTTTTATGTAAATGGTTTTTCATATCTTTTGTTTCACTGTCAAATCTGTCAAATTTGTCAATGTTTGCAATTTTGAATTTGAAAATTGTTTGGAAGAGATTTAAGCTTGAAAATAGTATGGACGTAACAGATCTGTATAAGTAGAACATCATTGGATAAGACATAAGATACAAGATAATGTTATTTAATGCAAGTTCTCCGACATTTCTTTATTATTGTTTTTTACATTCTTAGTTTTTTCTTGATATTGATTTGTTAAAGAGCAAAAAGTTAATTCCCATCTTATTTTTTAAATTTCTAATGAGGCGGAATTGTAATTTAGTTCAAATTATTAACTTGCAGTAAATAAACATGCCAAAGGGTAAAAAAGATGCAGTGCACAGACAAAACAATATTAGCCAGTGTAACTATTGCTGTTCAAAATTGAAAGTGAGTATTTTACATTATGTACTTATTATATTTTCTTTATTATTTTCTTCAGTTTTGTTTCAGTTTCGGGTATATATTTGCGTTTGGAACCGGTAGGTATAAAAAAAAGGTATACAAAAATCTTGACTTGTCATTGTAATCAATGTTGCACAGCAGTCAGCAAAGGTACACTATTCTAGTCACTGAAGAGAAAAAACACCGCTTTTCATGGCTTTGACACGCTTTGATCCCAGCCGCGGCGCCTCCCACTAATTTGTTGTCTCTTTCGGTTATCACCGCAGCTATATTAAACGGTTTCATACCGCTTAAGACAAGAGCAAAATTGAAAACCCTGCATATGGATATTTAAAAGAAAACGGTTTGTAACGATACCGCTACAGCCGTATAGCGGAGTAATCGGTCCCTGCTACCTAGACTACGCAGTACGCATGATGCATAGTCAACTAGACTGTTATAATTATACAAGGTGTAAAATAGCAAAAAGTAGGTAAATTCTGCGGAACCACAAAATTAAAAATTGGGCGGAGCTAGACAGCCTCGAATGAAAACGACAATCAATGATTGGTTCATGCGCTCACGCGATCCCCTTGCGTTAGACCAATAAATGCGTTCAAATCTGAGTCAAAAAATGAAATTTCACGTGGAGTGGTGTACAGTAGTGGACAGAGCTGCCCCAAAAAAAATTCAAAGATTTCAAATGCGTTTTTCTCCAAAATCGGTTTGCGTACTATTGCATTTTGGATACACGAATTACCTCAGTAATTATTACTATAAATAATGCCGGACCGCAGAGTGTGGGGGCGGAGCGGAGGTCGTGTCACTGCTGCCGGCTGCGACGCGTTTCGACCCCGCGTCTTAACTCGTACCTAATTACCGGCCTAGACCTAAAAACCTTCCGTTAGGCGATGTCGAAAAAGATAAAACTTTATTTTTATCTTATGTTATCTAAAATATAGTCAATATTGTACTCACCGTCTGTTGGCGGACATGGCTGATGGATGAGGCTCACATCGAGATACGGTTACCTTCGCCGATCACATCTATAACAAAGTTAAATATGTCTATGTTATTACATGATAACGCGGAAATAGTTGCTCGATAAGCGCCGAAACTACTGACTAAACTAGGTCAAATTTTTCCAGATATCTTTATCTTTTTTTTTTTTTATGAAATAAGGGGGCAAACGAGCAAACGGGACACCTGATGGAAAGAAACTTCCGTCGCCCATGGACACTCGCAGCATCAGAAGAGCTGCAAGTGCGTTGCTGGCCTTTTAAGAGGGAATAGGGTAATAGAGGAGGGTAGGGAAGGGAATAGGGTAGGGGTTAGGGGATTGGGCCTCCGGTAAACTCACGCCGGTTTTATGTGAGAACGTGGTATTTATCCGGTCGAGCCGGCCCATTCGTGCCGAAGCATGTCTCTCCCACGTATATAATTTATCTTCTATATCATTATATAAAAGCTTTGTCCTGAATGACATGAAATTTACTACCGTTTTGCTGAAAATCGTGAAAAACTAATTTTTAGACCTTTGACCTTGAATTAAAAAAATCCATAGAGGGTAATTATGGGAACATTCAAATTTTATTTGTAATCAATAATCATTATTATTCTAAAGTCTAAACAATAAATTACAGATTTTCAGCTTGATTTTATGCAACCCCAAATATCTAACTTGACTGGGATATACTGTGATGACGAGGATACTTCATGGAAATACCAATTATTAAGTATATTATTTTAATTGGAGCAAAATGTACGGTTTTTTCAATGTAGTGAAGTAGTATAAGGGTTAGTCAGTTAGCAGGTAAGTTAGTCTAGCTAGTGTTAAGTAAATAATATTACCACAGTTTCTCCGCGCACATCAAATGTCATCCACATCATGTGTAAATATTTTAAATTTAAAATCTCAAAGATTTAAAATAAAATCCGCCCGCCAAATACAAATTCTTCTCAAACCGAGAGTAACTTTCCTGGAAAGCATGAGTAAGGTGTTTTAATATTTAAAAAGGATTTCATTTTATCCCGACTAGCACTTCTCATTTTCACATAAAATCTAGACCTTTGATATCTAGACTTTATTATTTAATACACCTTATTAATTTTAAATTATAATTAGTGACATATTCGTATATTATAAATTATAATTTTAACCCTAGTTATAATATTATTAGCAAAATTTATTAAAATAATTTTAAAAAAGAACATCAGAATCAAAATTTATTTCATAACATTTTAAAATTACATATTATGGCTAAGAGTTTGATACAAAATCTTTACTTGAAGAAATATTCAAATTATAAATTAATTATAATTAATTAATTAATTTAAATCACATTTTTTTGTCCGAATATACCTACATGGCAGCCACGTGAAAGTGAATTAATGTAGCCCACTGAATTGGTACGAGATTGCTACGTGTGCTGTATTGGAGATCACGTACGTGTCTCCCGTTTGTGAACAACAGTGTCTATTGTCGCCGAGACAAAACAAACAACACGTATCCGAGCTCCACACAACGATAATATTATCCGTGATGTTTGGACACAAAATAGATAGGCTTTAAAAGAGAAATCGCACTAAAGGGGTGGTACACGGTCACTAAGGCCGCACGGCGCAAATCGACCGTCTAAATGGCAAAAGTTGCCATCTCTTTTTTAACCCCCCAGCGAAAAGATCAATTTACACTACAACGTCGCGAGGCGTCGAGATGCATTTTTAGAAGAGCCATTCAAAACTGAATTTTATTTACTACACAACTAGATACTGAGCTGACCCAACTTACTCCGCAAACTGTTCGGTGTATGAGATATTCAGAACGTGAAGTAGCTTTAAGTGCTCGAGGACCAATTATGCCAATCCGAGTCAAAGTGAACGTTGTGTTAAAATATCATGCCGTTCCTTTCATAAATACGACCAACGACAGAAATTAACATTACATTTTTAACCCCAGCTGACTTCAACTCAGACTGGCACGAGCGAACCTCGGTTCCTAAAACCTTACAATAAAATATTTCGTGTTACATCACTAGGTCCGGGGAGGCCGCTTACGCCACGTAGTCCTTTCGAAGTTCTCCCGGAGAGTTTCGAGACTCGGGAAGGCTTTGAAAAACGAAACAATTGTATTTGTGTTGTTTTTAATGCCTTTTTGTGTCGTCGAGGTTGTATATGTAACTATGTGATAACTGGGAGCGAACGTCTCTTATGTTGCCTGAAACTCCGTTGCGTTGAAATTTGTTTCCCGCGCGGGATTCAGAATATCTGCAAACTACAAAATCAGTTCCACGTTTGAAACGCGAGGAGCAAAGACACACTTTTTTATAGTATTAATATGAACGATTACTCGTTTTTAGAGTTCCGTACCCAAAGGGTAAAAACGGGACCCTATTACTGAGACTTCGTTGTCTGTCCGTCTGTCTGTCTCCAGGCTGTATCTCAAGAGCCGCTATAGCTAGGCTTCTGAAATTTTCACAGACTGTGTATTTCCGCTGCCGCTATAACAACAAATACAAAAAATCAAATAAATATTTAAGGAATAGTATTTTTCCCATACAACAAATGTAATTTTTTGGCATTTTTGGTCGATATCAATCATAGCAACTGGTAGCCACTTGAAAATTTGCGCAAAGTCGTCAATTATATGAGTATATATATATAGTGAAAATAAAATAAATATTTAAGTGAGGCATACAAAAACACTATTTTTGCCCTATTTTTGCCATATGTATGGAACCTTTCGTGTGCGAGTCCGACTCGTACTTCGCCGATTTTTTAAATTAAAACACTGTTAACTCGAGAGTATCTCTGCGAAGATCTAAGAGAGTTTATTAAGCTCGAGAGCTTTGAGTTCGCGCTACGCGATGTTGAGATAGGCCATTTTTATAACAAACTGCTCGGAGCTTCGCTTTATCATTTTTGATAAACGGCCTCGGGGAATAAAGAATAAAATACACTGAATAACACATAAATTCGTAGTTAATGGGCGCCGTTTCTCTGTCCACATAATAATTATTTTGCGTTAAACGTGCAACTTTTTACTTCTTAATAGTGTCTTTCTCTTTATCTTGAGATAAAATCTGTAATCACCATTACGATAAACACTCCTCGCTCGCTCGATAGATGGTGTTGCACTCCCTCTACATCGTAGTATCGTGTTATTGTAAAGTACAAGTAAAATTTTAAACAATCTGAAGAGCTCCTATTACGTAATCGTTAATGACGTTGTAATAAATTATAATATTTTGAAGTACTACCTGTTCTTATTATTATTAATGTATTGATAATAATTATTGTACGTAAAATACTAAACGTAAGAGGTGACCTTTTGTCCATGTCGCAGTCGACTGGTTAAAAAAGCCATTTAATCAAACAGCTAGCCCTTTGACTGAACAACGCCATTCAATCATACGGCTATACGTCGTTTAGCCGACTTGTAGACTACAACGTTCAACACTACAGCTAGGTGACGCTTAGCCAACTGGTTAAATGGAAAATTAACTAAGGTGACCATTAGTTTAGTGCTATTATTACACAAACGTAAAGATAACAAGCAGAATAATTGTATTCTAACTTATTTTGAACGCAATTGCAATAAATACCTAGGTAATAAATACCTTAATCTTTTGTTGTAAACGTTTTAATATAGGTATCTAAAGTTATAAATTTCACGAGACTGTTCCTACTGGCCCCACAGGACAGGCTATGCCTAGTGTGGGGATTTGTCTTAATTTGAAGTTGTATAATATTGTATTTTTCTGGAAATAAATTATTTGTATTTGTATTTGATGCATTTCATAATCCCGTAATTTCTCCACGAATATTAGTTTAAATTTTGATTCACTCCTATGTACCCCCATAATTTCTGTCTCTTTAATAATATTTGCAACGTGGTGAGCGCTAAACTAATTCAATAAAACGGCGGCTTTTGAATCAGCTGTAGTGTTGAACGTTTTGAGCGACTTAAATATTCAATTAAAAGCTAGGCGTGTGATTGAATGGCGTTGTTCAGTCAAAGGGCTAGCTTGAACGGCTATTTAAAGCAGTCGGCTGCGACATCCACACACATCACCGCAGTCATGTATTCGATGCTGCTAAAGGCTCAGCTCGAGAGACAGCAATATAATAAGTTGAAAAGCTACCTGATGTGTCGGATTACGTACTAAGTGCTAACGTTACTGATGAGCTGATATCAATGCGGTTGCGGTTTGCTACATTATGTCATATAATGTGTAACTATCAATTCATCTTTTCTATTATTATATTGGTTCTCTTGTGTTCATTGTCAAGTTAGTATATAATAATTATTATATTTTTTTTTATGTAATAAGGGGGCAAACGAGCAAACGAGTCACCTGATGGAAAGCAACTTCCGTCGCCCATGGACACTTGCAACATCAAAAGAGCTGCAGGTGCGTTGCCGGCCTTTTAAGAGGGAAGGGTAAGGAAGGGAATAGGGAAGGGTAGGGAAGGGAATAGGGTGGGGGATTGGGCCTCCGGTAAACTCACTCACTCGGCGAAACACAGCGCAAGCGCTGTTTCACGCCGGTTTTCTGTGAGCCCGTGGTATTTCTCCGGTCGAGCCAGCCCATTCGTGCCGAAGCATGGCTCCACCACGTTATTATTGTAATCGCTAATGACCTTGGCTGTTGAAAAGCGACTTAAAATAAATAAATGAAAAAATAACTTACTTATTTTTAAAAATTAACTAAAAAGTATTATATAATAATTCTTACTCTTACATAGATTTTTTTTTTCAGAATTCGCCTAAATCTCAACTATTTCTGTACACAACCATACCATTACCTTACAATTATTATGTGTACTTTGTATAATATGTGAAGACGGCAGTGACGATGAGTGTTGATGATTAGTACTAGTCGTTTCGCGCCGCCCGCGCCGCCCGCGCCGCCCCGCCGCTCCGCCCGTGCGAATTCGGAATTTTGCAGGGACTCTCACATTGCCCCGCAAACAAGTAGCCTATATCTGTACGGTTCAGTGTGACATTGAACCGGCACATTCGCCTTCTCATCATTTAAACTTGTATAAATTTAAGCATTTACGACAAAATACAGCAGAGCATTATCAAGCATCAAGAGCGTATTATTTAACATAGCTGAGCACCGTTAATCAAATAGTTAACTTCGTTAATCGTTAATCCGTTAAAAAAAATGTTAGCTTCGTTAAACGTTAAAGCGTTACATTTCGGTCGAATTAACGCAAGTTAACGTTAATCGTTAATCCGTTAATATGTAATATGGCCTTGTTGTAACTAATATCATTGCGTTAGTGTACATACAATTAACCTGTTGGCTTAAGGTTTTGGAAGTTAAAATGTTAGGAACAAAACAAAATACTTACTTCTATAATTATTGTATTCTACCTAACTAAATTATACTGCACTCTTCTTTATCAACATGCAAATGATTTATAATAACAATAAACAAATCACTCTCTCTATAAGCACCGACGCTGAGTAATGAAATCATAAAACGAAACAAATCTCTTCTCACTCGCGCGCGCCTATCCAGTATTGCTTTTATTTCACTCGCTGCTGCCGTGTCGCAGCGCCGCGCTGCCCGCCCGCCTGGCACTTGTCGTTTCATACTATCTGTCTGAACCTGTTTTCGCGCCGCGCCGCGGTGCCGTGTGGTAAATAGTAGGCATTGGATTAACGATTAACGGACTTCTGCATATTAACGGAAGTTAACGACTCCGTTAATATTTTCAAAAGTTAACTTAAAAGTTAATCCGTTAACCAAAATGTTAACTTCGTTAATTAACGATTAACGGATTAACGAGTTAATGCCCAGCTATGTTATTTAACATCTATCATCAGCATCAACATATCTATCAGCATCATCACTATCATCCAGCATCTAGCATCCATCATCTGTAGGAGACAACCCCTACAATATCCTTTACCGTCATTTGCTCTATATTGGTACCAATGTATATACTTACTAGCTAAAAGCCGAGCTTTGTAAGGGCTCGCATCGTTTTTCTGCATGGTAGTTTTTTTTTAATTAAATAAGGGGGCAAACGTGAAACGAGCAAACGGGTCACCTGATGGTAAGCAACTACCGTCGCCCATGGACACTCTCAACATCAGAAGAGCTACAGGTGCGTTGCCGGCCTTTTAAGAGGGAATACGCTCTTTTCTTGAAGGTTTGCAGGTTGTATATGTCCGGAAATACTGGTGACAGTTCATTCCCGAGTTATACAGTGCGCGGCAGAAAGTTACGCGAAAAACGCACTGTGGAAGACTGCCACTTATCGACGTGATGAGGATGGTATGTTTTTCGCGTGGGACGATGGCGAAAAGTTGCAGGTGGTATGATTCCGAACAATTCCTCAGAGCACTCCCCGTGATAGAGGATGCAGAGTGAAGCTACATCTCGGCGTAATTCCAGGGGGTCCAAGCTGTTTGAAACACTATGGCAGTCAACAGTTCGAGCCGCCCTTCGTTGGATACGATCCAGAGGGAGCAGTTGGTATTTTTACGTATTTTTATTTTATTTTAATAGTAACTTAACCTTGACTGACTGATGGTAACACATCTACATATAAATATTAATTACTATGTTGAGCACAAATCAATAGGCGCGACAGCTTTCCGTAAAGTGTATCACAAAATGTAAAGGTTGTGGGATATACTAGGTGTATGTCTCACAACCAGAATAATAAGGAGAGCTCTAAGCTATAACGATCGGTGGAAGAATTATTATCTATGTTTTTATATACTGACGCAGACGAAGTTGCGGGCAACAGCTAGTGATATACATAATATAATAGGTGTTGGTAGTAAGTAGTAACAGAGACCAGACATAGACTGTTGAGTCCCATACAAAATCGCGTCTACGAGAAAAGCAAGCTAAATCTAGATGGCGCCATCATCGATTCTGGCTATATCTGAAAATGTAATGATGCAACAAAACGAGCCAATTAAATCAAAAGGAGGAACCAGGTAGTGATTATGCCTTCATTACTAACAATAACCTAACAAGGCCTATTATAGAGATAGATTATACATTGTACATTGTACAGCCCCTTTCTAACATAAGATAACAGTACTTTAGCAAAGTTCACTAATAATTTTCAACTTTGGGAGAGGATTAAGCAAACTCGTAGATCTCTTTTCACTGGACTTTGAAAGTTCAAGTTTGGGATTTAAGACTTAGTTTGTATGAAAACTTGTTTATTTATGTACAAGGTGTATTAATTTCCAATGGGTATTCAAGTTACTTATAAAATTAATCGGTGATGACGCTTGGGACTTTAATTACAGAAACTGACAATAAAGATACCAATAAAATTTATTACAATTTTCGAAATCAGAATAAGAATCACTGTGTTAAGTTTAGGCTACATGCTGTGTGCTAAGCCAAGAATTTTTAGTTTCATTTTTTTTTTTAAGCAGCAACATGGATTAGCGTCAGGATTGTAAAAATATATTTGTTATCTATCTAAATATACATAACGCACAGCCCAAATCACTGGACGGATCGGGCTGAAGTTTGGCATGCAGGTAGATAGAGAATAAATTCCACCCCTAAGGGGATAAAATAGAGGATGAAAGTTTGTATAAATCTTCTTAGATTCGACTAATTGACTACTTGAACTGAAATTAAAGATTGAAGCAACTATAATAAAGACGTTCGCTTAAATAAGATTTTAATTCAACCCCCATGGGGATAAAATAAGGGATAGTAGAAGCCGTGGAGGATGTAAATATATTAGTTTGAACCTATCAGTACCTAATGGAACGAACAATTAATTAAGACAAACAAATAATTTTGTATTTTGTGGTCATATTGTCAAGTGCCTACCTGTTGCCATTATTTATGTCGAGCAAAAAAGGCCAAAGTAGCGTTTGTTGAATGGGAGCCCCCTAAATATTGACTTTATTTTGTTTTCAGTATTTGATGTGATAGCGGCAACAGAAATACATAATTTGTAAAAAATTTCAACTATTTATCTAGCGGAGTTCTCGAGATGGACACAGCTTAGAGACAGACAAACAGCGAAGTCATTGCAATAGGGTCCCGTTTTTACCCTTTGTTGGAACCACAAAAAGGGGAAAATTATCTATCTTTGTTATTATACTATGTTAACGCGGACGAAGTCGCAGGCAACAGCTAGTCGAGGAATAAAGGTGCAAGTTTCCTTTGTAAAGTATAATTAAAATAATATATTATGTAACTTCATAGAAATTAGTGCGCATACTGCATACTTGTATACTTGATACTTCCATATCCATTCTTCTAATATTATAAATGCGAAAGTGTGTCTGTCTGTCTGTTACCTCTTCACGCCCAAACCGCTAAACCAATTGGCTGAAATTTGGTATTGGGATACTTTGAGTCCCGGGAAAGGACATAGGATATTTTTTATCCCGGAAAAATGTACGGTTCCCACGCGATAAACGAATTTTGGCATTTAGTACTTATAGTATAAAAGTTCTTCTTTCGCTTGGAAATAAATTATATTACCAAGACATACACGTACATCAGTATAATCATTTATTGTATTTATTAGTCAAATATGTAATGGATTTTTCCCGTACTCTCATAGACATTACATCTTTCAGCTTTCTCACACACCATAATATCTTTCCCTCGGGTGGCAAATCCTTTTATTACCTTTGTACAGTTTCCCTTTCTTATAAAAGAATTGTAGGTACTCGTACAAACGCGAATAGTAAAAATTAAATTAAGAAATTTAAAAAACCCCCGCCAAACAACTTTAAAAAGTAATGAAATAATATATTTTACTGACTTTAAGTTTAAATAATTCCTAAGTGTAAAGTGATATTTTAGTCCATAATTGTTGTCACGGTGTGTCGGGACTCGGAGGACCGCCAACAGTGTCTTTTGCATTTTGTATCGCCATGTCACTGATTGTCTCGATTTGGTTCGCTGAAAACTGACCCCTAAACTATAATGTTATGTGAAATCAAACATCTACATTAGCGGTCCCCCGACACACCTTGACAACAATTATGGACTAAAATATCACTTTACACTTAGGAATTATTTAAACTTAAAGTCAGTAAACCGTCGCCCATTGACATTCGCAGCATCAGAGGAGCTGCAGGTGCGTTGCCGGCCTTTTAAGAGGGAATAGGGTAATAGGGGAGGGTAGGGAAAGGAATAGGGGAGGGTAGGGAAGGAAATAGGAAAGGGTAGGGAAGAGAAAAGGGTAGGGGATGGGGCCTACGGTAAACTCACTGTTTCACGCCGGTTTTCTGTGAGCCCGTGGTATTTCTCCGGTCGAGCCGGCTCATTTGTGCCAAAGCATGGCTCTCCCACGTCAAGGCGCATTCGCTGTCTATTTTATCGACTGTAACTCGACTAAAAGCCCTTAGATTTGGGAATGTTTGCCTTTCATAATATGTATTTACTTCGTAAGCAATACAGCGGGGGTTTTCGGGCGATTAAACATCGTCTTCGGAACGGCATCCACGGGCTACAGAATACTCCAGAACACATACCATACATGTGTAAAGAGCTATTTTTTGTGTGAAGCATTTCATGTACACATTATTTTACTCCTCACTGTAAAATTTGAATAAATAACTTGCAATTTAAGTTATTATATAAATAAAAAAAACCGTGTAAAAATGACGGCATCGCGCATTTTCTCGCAGCGCGCTCGATCCTTTAGAATTATAATCGTGTTTGATATTAATGGATTTGTTTAAAAAATATTTAGTATAGGCTATAATTATTCTAACGTTGTTACTAAGGAGCTCATGCGAAGCCGGGGCGGATTGCCAGTGAATCAACGCATTACAAAGAAGGTATGTACGAGTAATAAAGACTCATTTTGACGAAAAGAGTTTCTGAACGACCACGGGGAAGAACACGGGCTACTTTATACTGCAGAAAAATGTACGGTTCCTGCCTAATTCTTTTTTGTATGGACCAATTTATATTGCCTGGCAATATCTAATGTGTATAAAATAACTTGGCTTATGGCTTATGAAAGGGACGTCCCTAACAGGAAGTAAGTATATCAAAACAGATCTCGCGGATAATTTGTTCTCTCACAGTCGAACGGTCATATTATAGTTATAGCATCGCGTCACAGCCCCCGCCAGCCCCCGCCAGCCCCCGCCAGCCCCCGCCTTATGACCGGGATATTACTCACATTTTCTGTAACAACATAAAACTATTTACCGACGCTTAAAAATGATGAAAACTTTACTACTACTTTTATTTAACGGGATAGCAGGAATTTTTAATATAATCATTTCCCATAAGTCATTATTAATAATTAGGTTATTATTTACATACTAACTGGAATAAAATGTAATTTGAAATTTATATTTACAAAACGATGTCAGCTTACAGCGGGATGCATGTTACACCTGACCCGCGAATCGCAATACAAGCATTAAAGTTAATAACACCCCTCTTTTTGTCGGGGGTTAAAAACAGAATACCGAGAAAAACTGAGTGCCCCTGCCCACTGTCAAAGCAGCGCAAAGTACTGTGTAGCCCGAGCTACGTTCTTTAGTAGCCCGAGCTACGTACTTCCGTAGCAAAAGCTACGTACTTCGTAGCCCGAGCTACGTACTTCCGCAGCCCGAACTAAGTACATCCGCAGCCCGAGCTACGTACTTCCGTAGCCCAAGCTACGTACTTCGTAGCCCAAGGTACGTACTTTAGTAGCCCGAGCGACGGAGGTACGTAGCTCGGGCTACGTACTTTCTTAGTACGTACCGACGGCAGCGGCTACCGCGAGTGTGTTAAATGACAATATTTTCCAAGTCGAACGATCGGCTACCGATCTCATAGAGATCTTCCAAATACGCTGGAAAGATGAAAGTGCCCAAATATGTGCGCAATACACACTACACAGGGTGCACTCTTTATTCCATCACTCTCTTCCATCCGGTGGGACGGCCGATCGACACGACCCCTTGAGAGGAATGGCAAAGTACTGACTGCTTTGCGTGCCCGGTCCACTCATGGATTGTCTTTCTTAAAACGAAACGAAGTTCGCGAGATCAGCTAGTACAATATATAATATTATACTAGCTATCTGACCGAGCTTTGCTCGCGAAACTAAGTTCGCGAGGTCAGCTAGTACATATAATATTACACTAGCTATTACACCGAGCTTCGCTCGGTGTTCGATAAAACACGAAATATATATACCAAATTGTACACGTGAGCCAAAGTGAACTGGCAAATATAACAAATTATTATTATTATTATTTATAGGTAGATGACGGACCACAATAATGTCGGTCGTGATCTATTGGCAGGGTTTGACATATCACATAACCCGACCGAGTCACGTAGCTCCGTCGGCCTATAAATTAACTCATCTAATAGTACGTTTCATCGCAATAAGAGAGGCAAATATATTATATTTAAGGAAACCGCCTCCGGCATTATGCCGAATGCCAGTTCCACGCTAATGGCGCTGGCATGCCGCTCGGCGTTGTACGCCCAAGTCTAGACGTTACAATAAATGAAGCGACGATTTACTGCCGAAGTGTGTGCCGCGTGGTTACGAAATATTATCAAACAAAATTCGTGCCCTCTGAAAGGATTTTATGAAAAGGATTAAAAGCTCCGAAGTGAAAAAACATGCGGCGGACGGAATACAAAAATACATAATTTGGCAACGGAAATTGTATTACATATTTGCACACTGAATACGCTGAATATAATATCCATTGACTGAACATTGGAAATATACCGACAAAAGTATTCTCTACCTGAACGTTATTCGAGGTAGAAATATACGAATTTGAATAACATTCGAACGATTGATCTCATTTATGAAGGCATATAGGAGTATAATTATATGATAATATTGTCGAAGCTCGGAGTGAGCTCAAAAACGGTGGAAATATTAAAGTGTATACATATACATAATGTTAACTGTCTTTGTGAATCACCCTTAGGATAATATCTTAGGGGGTGCTCGTGAGTACCCCCTCCTCCCTCTCTCGTTCACCGTTCACAGAGAACAGACATTGTGGGTGCGTTCCACTGAGCGCCTACAACGATAACGCTCACGACCGTGGTTTTTCCCGTTCCACTTGGATGTGAGCGTCAATGATAGTGTTACGGTACATGGTATACGGACACGTGGTTCCATCTAGCGACAAACCAGCGAAACTCACCGAGGGAGCACAGGCAACATAAATCCCCTACTCAATATATAAATAGATGGCATGAGGTGCGCAAGTACATACTCGAACCTTCTAGAAAGGTCCAATGTTTGTTTACGTGTTTACCGTTTATTTGTTTGCGTGTTTACGTGTTTTAATTTAGACCTTATGACTGAGGTCTAAATTAAATTTGCCAAAAAATTCAACTTACTGCACTTATCGTAAGGACGGCAGTTTTATTGTGGTACATGCTCGAGCCTCCTAGAAAGTTCCCACGGTTGTTTACTTGTTTACGTGAATCGGGAACTTTCTGGAATTCGTCTCGCCATATAAAAAGCCGCAGGCAGGCCCGGCGGATTCAGTTCGGTTCGAGCGATCATCAAGGCGATTTCGGAGTGACAACAAGTGATCAATAGTGAGTGAACCAGTGAAACCTTTGACTTGGCTACGACCTAGGACATTGATAGTGCTTAGTGATTGGACCTAGTGATTAGTGTTTGGACTTAGTGCTAAGTGTTGTGGCTTAGTGTTTAGTGCAGTGTTAATAAAGTCTTCAAGAGAGTCACCAGGTCTTTCTCTCCAAATCCTCGAACCCTATCACGTAACAATACAAACTCGAGTGGAATGGATTATGGAGCATTTCTAGCGTTCATGTAAACTTAAATGGCGAGTTTTAAAAACTAAAGTAGGAGCGGCAACCGACCGATGACCCATTGGTCGGTTGGCCACTTAAGCACTAGGGCAGCGTTTTGTATGGGCAAACTCCTGACAATAAGGCGCTTGCCTTTACAAATCACAAAAAAAATCTCTTACAGCGCTACTATTCATTATATATATATACTTCACAGTGAACTCTTTAAAGGGGATGGATACAATCTAAAGTATATATTTTATACGTGGGAGAGCCATGCTTCGGCACGAATGGGCCGGCTCGACCGGATAAATACCACGTTCTCACAGAAAACCCGCGTGAAACAGCGCTTCCGCTGTGTTTCGCCGAGTGAGTGAGTTTACCGGAGGCCCAATCCCCTAACCCCTACCCTATTCCCTTCTCTACCCTCAACTATTCCCTTCCCTTCCCTTCCCTACCCTCCCCTATTACCCTATTCCCTCTGAAAAGGCCGGCAACGCACTTGCAGCTATTCTGATGCTGCGAGTGTCCATGGGCGACGGAAGTTGCTTTCCATCAGGTGACCCGTTTGCTCGTTTGCCCCCTTATTTCATAAAAAAAAAAAAAAAAATACTACCTTAGTTTTGGATTATTCCATTATCGCGGTGTTGCACCGCGTTTGACACAGTTAAAGCTTCCTACAGGCAAAATGAAGCATATTTACTAATGAAAGATCCCTTGAAGGGATACATTTCAGCGAGTTTAACAATGATTTATAAATTTATTAAAATATGTATGAAGAGCCACAAAACAGGTTTGAAGTGCTATCGTGGGTGCAACCAATTTGACTCTCCATTAAAAACGGTGATGTGTTCATAAATATTGGTTATTGCGAAACATTCACAAAATAACTTGCCTTTATTTCAAAACAGCATAAAACAAAGAAACTATGTACTTAACTAGAAAAAGTAATCATAGTAATAAGTACTAGAAATTATTAACCATTTCTATGAACATCAAAATTCTCAAATCTCTTAAAAGTGAATTAAATCGTAATTCTCTAACAAATTCAAAAATCTTCAATAATGCTACTAGTAAGTTTGTAACTGCACCAAATTGTAGTTTTTTTTTTTAATTTTCAGTTGTTTATTGACCTGACAATAATTTATACAAAAGATTTCGACGTATTGCTGTATAACTATGCTACAACTAAGCAGTAATTTGAAATATATATGCTATTATTTAAATACTATTTTTACTACATTATTTAAATAATCCCGTTAATGAATTACGCTCTAAATTATTCGAATTCCATTTTTTTTACCGAAACAAGTTGTTTTGTTACTAAATTAACACATCTTCTTCTGTATATTCCAATTTAAAAAATGTAACTAATGCCACATTTAAAACATTCTCGTTTAGGGCCGTTCCTAGTGGAATGACCTTTTGTTATACCCTTTAATTATACATTCAACCAAATAATGCAGGGTGTTCCGCATTGAACATGTGAACTAGATCGTGTTGACGTACGATTATCACATTTTAAATCTACATAATTTAACCTACTCTAAATAAAATTATGAATAGCATATTTTGTACATAATTATATGTGTGTTGTGTTTGTACATATTTGTGAGTGTAAAGGTGAACAAATATACAGTGTGTTTGTGTAAACACCGTTATCCTTGAAACCATCAAATGAGACCGTCAAAATGAACAACTTTTTCTATGAGAACAATGCTGGGAACACAAAAAAAACCGTCTTCATGCCCATACAAATTGCCGATCCGGGCATCCGTATGGGTATGAAGACGGCATTTTTTTGAGTTCCCAGCATTGTTCTCATAGAAAAAGTTGTTCATTTTGACGGTCTCATTTGATGGTTTCAAGGATAACGGTGTTTACACAAACACACTGTATATTGTAAGAATTGATCATAATAAATCAGATATCAACTTCTTGTTGTGTCTCATTTGTCTCCCATTTCCCTCTCTTAAGAGGATACCACAGCAGCTAGAGAAATGAAAAAAAAGTACGTGTAATATCTATAGCTGTCTCCCTTACCTCAAGCCTATACCGCAGAACGCGATAGAGACAACTGCAGAAAATCCAGAAAATCAACGATTCGTTGTCCCCTGATTCCTTCTCCAAAACTTAACCGATTTAAGTACTTTTTTCATTAAAGATTAAAAAAAGGCTTGAGCTGTGTTCCTATGTTTTGCTTTTTTTGTATAATCTATCCAAATCTGTTTTCTGGACGTTTGAACACAGTGGAAAATCTGGCCATTTTTTTGGGTTTTTGAACGTTCATATCTTATTTAATAATTAAATTATGAAAAAAAAGAAAACATAGGGACATTGTATTAGTGGCCGTAGATATTCAGGAAAAAAATTATAACTCTACTAGCATTATCCAGGGAGGAAACAGGGGACAACGTTTGTATGGAAAAAATGGCGGTGTGGAATCCTCTTAAACACTCGTCCAGGGCCACTCTCTGGAAGTGTTCCTACCGACTCCCAAATCCAAACCGACAACCTCTCACTGTGGCCGAGACACCTTTAGCCTAACCACAGTCACCTGGGTGATTGACAGTGAGAAAATCATTTCCATCCTTTCATTCCCTTAGGTCTCATGGTAGCAGGTTTCCTGGACTTATTACCTTAAAACCTATGGTTAGGGCTAGGGCTGTAGGGCATTAGGGTGGTAGGCGTTAGGGATCCCTGTTCTAGGGTACAGCTCTCCCCCATAGTAACGTAAAACCTTATCCTGGGTTTTACACAGGTCCTGTATTATTTGGTAGAATGTATTATTTCTAATGTTGAGTCTTTTTTAAGTACTCAACCTTTTTTTATACGGGCCACAAATACTTTTAGTCTTGATCTAGCGGAACGCAAACATTAGGGTTACAAAATAACGCCGCGCTCTTCAAAATTTGAGATTTTTTAGTGGAAAAATTTTCACGACTTTCACGACGACTTTGCACTATTTTGCAAGGAGACGTAAATTTCAAAATGGTTTAACTTCTCGCGGGCCACTGGTAAGTCCCGGCGGGCCGCAGGTTGAGTATAGCTGTTTTAAGTGGTGAGGTTTGTGACGAGCAATCGAGCCATTTAACGGTTCGCCATAAAAGTTTGTCCGCTACTGGGATCCCGCCGAACTTTCCTTGTTCAATAATTACTTCTAACATCTAACCTCTAACCGTCTAACACCAGTATGTATTATCACTATTGATTTTCGAAAATGTTGTATTATACATCTATATATATAAAATTCAAAGGTGACTGACTAACTGACTGACATGGTGATCTATCAACGCACAGCCCAAACCACTGGACCGATCGGGCTGAAATTTGGCCATGCAGGTAGATATTATGACGTAGGCATCCGCTAAGAAAGGGTTTTGATCAATTCCACCTCCAAGGGGGTTAAAATAGGGAATGAAAGTTTGTATACAATAATACTTCTTAACGCGAGCGAAGCCGCGGGCAAAAGCTCGTGTGATATAAAGACGACCCCTTTAACCAAAAAAAATGTCAACCATCCGTCTGTCTGTTACCTCTTCACGCACAAACCGCTGTCCCGATTTTGCTGAAATTCGGTATGGAGATACTGTAAGTCCTGAGAAAGGACATATGATATTTTTTATCCGGGAAAATGTGCGGTTCCCACGTGATAAACGAATTTCGGCACAAATAAACTCGCTCGAGTGTGGTGGGCATCATTATAGACTCGACATTAAAAAAGAACCCTAATTGATACCATTTTAATGAAATCATTTTGATTTGGGTCGAGGGCCCAAAATATCCCCGAGGGATGAACTCACGGAAACTACTACAGCTCTCGGGAGTCGGGGTCCTAATATCTACTTGCATAATAATATAAAACTCCCTGGGGATGGATGGATGGATGTTTTTACTCCATGCAAAAGCTACGGATATGAATTTCATGATAAATGGTAAGGGGCAGAATGAATGAAATGAATGAATGTATGAAATATTATACTTTATAGTGAACAATCACAGTCGCATTAAAAACAAACCATATACCTAATTACTTATTGTATTTTAAAAAGATAAAACCGATTTCAAAATTGTACATAATTGAGAATTAAAATTCCCTAACTCGAAAACGACTGAACCGATTGTGATCAAATTTTGCAGTATGGGAATACTGCAAATTTGAGAAGTTGAAAGATACTTAAGAGCCCATATGACCCTAACTTGACTACATACTTTAACCTAGATCTCAAAATCTGTAAGGTCTAGAAAACTGATTTTTTGACACAAGTAATTTCAGTTCATGAAGATTAAATGCTCAAGACGAAAACACGATTACTCAAAAAATGCTCGATAGTTTCTTTTTTACAAAAAACCTTGTTTTAGACACATTTTTGCTTGGATCTTCGAAGTTTGCTGTCTTTTCTTTAATATTTTTACTATCTAAAAAGGTATTGATAAAACCTAAATTTGCTCAAAACACTTTTTTCATAATCATTATAGTTCGTCTTTTATTTAAGTAAAACTAACTCGGCGATGATTTCGCGCCGTCCTTTTTCACCTGGCATATGAAAGACGGGCGTGAGTGTGAAGAGAGAAGGACGATGTTTGATTTTTAGAGTCAGGTGAGCTCTTAATACAACAAAAAAATAAAATTACTTTAACTTGACTTGTAGTTCTGGAGATAGGTACGAACACAAAAATACTACATACATACAATTTTGGAGTTTAGCTCATTGGTTCAGACGCTGATATAGATTAACATATACGAAAAGGCATTTCTAAAAATCTTACATACATACGGGTCGAATTGATAACCTCCTTTTTGGAGTCGGTTGAAAATAATGTTAGTACACTAAGGCGGTCTTAATATTACTAAACAGCAATTTCTTCTAGAAAACCTTCGAAAGAAACAACAAATTTGCTGGATTAATGAACATAACTTCTGCCTCTTTTAATCAAAATAGCTTATATGTAATACGCTGGTTAATTAATATCGAGTCAACATGTTGCCTACCTCGGACCACCTGTTCGGAAACAATACCGGCGAGAAAATCGACGTTAGAAATTCGAGCGGGAATATTACTATACTAAGACTTAGTAAAAACAAGGAAAATCTAAAAATTAATACAATAGTCTTTAAACTGTAGTTGTCGGTTAATCTTGAAAATACTTTTCCTGAAAATTACCATGGGAGACTGTACTGACTACTGGTTACCACCGTATTATAATATCAGAGGAGTCACGAGTAGCGACTGTGCGACAAATCTGTCACTGAATCAGAACCAAACACTGAAACTAGTGAGCGACTACCCCAGCAACTTCGCCAGAAAATACGCATATCCCGGCCCCGGGACGTGCACGAAATACCAAATTTTCAGCGAAAGTCCGACTCCTGCCCCGCATTGCGCTGAACCCCACCACGCATGCCCCCCCTTTACGTTCATAAACATTTCATTGAGAGCCGGCCGGGCTCGAGACCGTGCGTAATCGATCCTGATTCCTGCCAGCTGCCTCCATTCAGGGAAACTCTGCGGAACCGGGGTCGGCCGGCCGAAACCCCGGTCGAATAAAAAAATGTGGGATCGCACGAAAAATATATTAATTAGTGTGCTACGAGTCCCACTTTCACTTCGAGAAATAGGAGTGGTACCTAACAAAAAGAAAGAACGAAAATAATAATCGTTAAAGGGATATGAAAATAACAATAATAATATGTTGAGATATTAAAAAGGCTAAGATATTAAAATATTGAACTTGTACTCACCCGGTTTCTTTGATGTTCAAGTCTGTTTGTGCAACTTAACCATGTTAAAATCCCGAGAGTAAATAAAACATCACAGGTGTGAACTATTGATACATACTGACGGTTAGCAACTGAGTAAAGTTTGAATTTAGTGATAATCGAAGTAAGATTCACTCGTACTGTACACTGGCGGCGCCGACGCGACCTCCCGCCAAAAGAGACGAGGCAAAACTGATTCAGCTGAAAATATCTCCCGCGCAGTGTTGCCAATCCACTAAGTTACCTTCGCCAAAATGGAGGAAATTATTTTACTTCCTAATATAGAATATAGAATGATTGAACATTATAATTTTACTACTAAATAGTGCACTTAAATCTTACCGTTATATTGAATGGTGTAGTAAAATATTTGCCACAACACGGGTACAATAAAACTAAATTACACTTAATGTAATGAGTATTTATAGGGGTATTTTCCTTTTACAATATTTAATAAGTACTCGATAGATTTACCAAGTGGGTATAAACGTAACACGTGTTAGTAACGATAGGTATACTGTGCTCTTTCAGTGACTAAATCTGTGTTTTTGATAGTATATCTAATATGATCAAGTGATATGACATTGCTGAGTGCATTAGATTAATTTAAAAGAAGCTATCAAACTTTCAAGATATTTAAATATTCATTCGAACTCAATTCTGAAAAGTTTTTTTGGCCTAGAGTACGTGCCAAAGAAGTTATCATACTTACCCTTATTAGCCTCTTCTAGAAGACCGAAATCAGAACATTCATATTCCTAAAATTCGTGGTAACTTTCCAATTGCCAAGCTGGCAACATTTCATCTCTGTACGAATTTTAGTATAAACGCAAATATTTTTTGTGAAGTGCTAATTTGTGGGGCATGTAAAGGGAAATTTATTTTACATTAAACCCTGGAAATATAAAAATAAATACACGTTACATGCGATGGTTTTTGTATTTATCCGCGTTGTTAATGTCCTTGATCAATTTTATCATAATACTTAATAATTTGTCTGATGAGTTTTTTTCAATTGCATCACAGTCATTTTATAAAAGTGAGCAAGTGAAGGAGAAGTTCATCATAGGTGTTGTTATATTATATACCTACAGGGTGTAACAAAACTAAGTGATAATACTTTAGGCTGTGTAATGTGTATGAGTCCTCTGAATAGGACTTGTGTTACAGTGAAATAGGTACCAAAATTGACACTCTGCTTGCAATTCAGATGTCCAAATTCGTACTAATTTGACATTCGTGAGTTTGTCAGTTTTGACAATTCATTTTGTGAATTGATTTAGGGAATTGCTAAATGTGACCATTTTAACTCCGCAGATAACGTAAATATAAGCTTATTCAATACTTTTATACTAGGTATATACATAATAATTGTATTTAAGATTTTATTATACTCAGGGGCGGATCTTGAATTTGTGGGGCTCTGGGCTAATACTGCTTACGGGCCTTACCTAATTACTCAACTAATTGCCATTTTGATAATCAAATTTAAAAAATAATAAAATGCCTCAATCCCCGTTCCGTTTGATAGATGCGCACACGGGTTGATTGATCGCAACCTAAGTTGCCTACCTTATGATCAGATTTTTTTAATTCTAGATAATTTTTATTACTGACAATATCGTATGTTGGTTTCAGTTCGGTTGAGGGCCCTCTGTATTCGCGGAACCCAGGGCTGCAGCCCAAAAAGCCTTTAAGTAGATCCGCCCCTGATTATACAGGTTGTAACAAAATATAGCGATAATACTTGAAGGGCATTTATGAGTTATGTTTAGAGTTCGTTGTGAAAGTAGCAGGGCTAAAAGAGCAAGTTTTTTAAACTTTTGCATGGGCAAATTCATGAATCATGACGCTCCCTGGGGCGCTTGCTCATATAAATAAAAAAATTGCTCTTTCAGCCCTGCTATTTCACAGTGAACTCTATACGAGGGCTCATACACGCCCTATTTTTTTTTCTAAACGGGCAAAACGCCCACCACACATTCCCACCACTGCAACTCCTGTGTCGCCAGGATCAACAGTGGTAACCAACCACGAAAACCCTTCGATATGATCTCAGGGATGCCCGAGGGACAAGCTAAATCTGTCTTGGGACCCGCAAAGAAAATTAATCAGAAGAAATTTAGGAGGAGTAGGAGATAATACACGCCCAGCGCGCAGCGCCCTATGTAAAAACTCTGCAACTTATCACTAATTACTAATTAGTTTTGTTTCACTCTGTATACTTAATACGTAAGTGATATATCTTGGTCCAAGATTTTGTATAAGTACTTACTATTATTATTTTATAAAAGTAAACAATTTATGAAACAATCACGCCACGCCTATTTTGCCCTTACACACAACAGCAGCTTATTATAATATTATTGGATAAACTTGGCACGACAATAAAAGTGAATAAATGTGAATCATCTGTGTGAACGCGGAGTAAGGTTACGAACGCGCAAACTTTTTCAATGCCGAATTCAGATTTCGGACTAGTATTTTACGGGTTATGCGACGGAAGTTCCGGCGCTCCGGCTGATTTAACTTTCCGAACAATAATTCGACATGCTTTATGTCGACTGGAATAATAATATCGATTAAGAGGATTCCACACCGCCATTTTTTCCATACAAACGTTGTCCCCTGTTTCCTCCCTGGATAATGCTAGTAGAGTTATAATTTTTTTCCTGAATATCTACGGCCACTAATACAATGTCCCTATGTTTTCTTTTTTTTCATAATTTAATTATTAAATAAGATATGAACGTTCAAAAACCCAAAAAAATGGCCAGATTTTCCACTGTGTTCAAACGTCCAGAAAACAGATTTGGATAGATTATACAAAAAAAGCAAAACATAGGAACACAGCTCAAGCCTTTTTTTAATCTTTAATGAAAAAATTACTTAAATCGGTTAAGTTTTGGAGAAGGAATCAGGGGACAACGAATCGTTGATTTTCTGGATTTTCTGCAGTTGTCTCTATCGCGTTCTGCGGTATAGGCTTGAGGTAAGGGAGACAGCTATAGATATTACACGTACTTTTTTTTCATTTCTCTAGCCGCTGTGGTATCCTCTTAACTACGTCGCGTTAATGCCGAAGAAGAAAGCGTATTCTTAAAAGGCATTCAATCCCAGTTCGTTCGCTCATATATTTTGTTAAAAACCACGAACTCGAAGTTTAGGATTTTCTTAATCTTAAACTTTTTTCAGACGCTTAATATAGTCTTACACTACATAAAAATAGTATTACACTACATGATACTAGGTCAGAATAATATTCTACAAATTATATACAAATATTAGCCACTTAAAATGATGTGGGTAAAGTAAGACAAATTTTTAGTCAACTGGCACACCTGGTACCTACCCAGGTGTCAAACGTAGAGCTCCACAAACACGCAGGTATTATATGTACACGAGGCACTACTAACAACCTATGGTTTCATCCTCAGAACAGGAAAATAAGTCTAAAATCTCTGGTTTCATCCATCAGAGAGTCAGTTATGTCTTAATCGGTAATCCTTCAGGAATCCAGGTCTATTATGACTTATGAGATAACGAGGCGCTAAATATTATAAATGCGAAAGTCTGTCTGTTTGTCTGTCTGTTACCAAATCAAGCCTCAACCACTGAAATGATTTTGCTGGGTATGAAGATACGAGTCTCGGGAAAAGACATCCTATTTATCCTGTTAATTAAAACTGTACTATTTACCCAGTGTTGAAAATACTATCTAGTAATATGTTGCTGTATGTAATGTACTCTTAACTCTACGTTAAAGCTGCACTATGTTTACCTAAATAGCACTAATACTTATAGCGACTCGCTGGAGCCTAGATAAACCCTGCGTGGTTTCCGTGGTACGGCACCTTGTTAAATATTGTATTTGTTTCGATAAGTAAATAAACGATAAAAAAAATCCCGAAAAAAATGACGGTTCCCACACGATAAACGATTTTGGCCCAACGCGCAACGGGATTGCGACTTGCGACGGGATTGCGGGCCACTCTAGCGACAACAATCCATAAGATCACCAGAATAGATTGAGCACAATTCAATCAGTGGCAAAGTAATTAGATATTTGGTTCCTTATTTACACACGTACACACGCTTAAGAAGGCGACTAACGCAATAATCGGCCAAGTGGCCGGTTGGGTGCCATGAGGGCCAAGATTGCAATCGAAAATTATGGCAGAATATATTTGGTTCGTATAAAAAATTAAAATTCCTGGAATTACAAAAATTAGCGCATTTAATAGATTGGGGAAAAAAGTCTTTTCGCATTATAGTATGTATGAACTTATCATAAAATATCTTGGGCTAACCTAATGGTATCTGGCTAATATTGGTATCATTAAAAAGTTTTAATTTTACAAAAGACAAATTCAAATTAGGTAAATGTGAGATTTTAATTTGTTTTTCTTATTGTTAAAATGAGTGATTCTAATGAAGAAATTCGATACATTTTAAATTTTTTGTACAGCAAAAGGTAAAAATGCAACACAAGCCGCGAAAAAAATTGTGATGCTTATGGACGTGAGAGTAGCGCAAATTTGGTCTAAGCGTTTTCAATCCGGAAATTTTGATATCAAAGTTGCACGTCGCTCTGGTCGCCCGGTTACGGACAAAACTGATGCAATTTTTTAAAAAGTGGAGCAAGATCGACATATTAGTAGTAACGATGTAGCGGAAGAACTGGGGCTTGACCATAAAACGGTTTTGGCGCATTTGAAAAAAGCTGGGTACACAAAAAAAACTCGATATTTGGGTGCCTCATGAGCTCACTGAAACCTAATGAACTGCGTACTCATTTGTGATTCTTTATTACGACGTAATGAAACCGAACCATTTTTGAAGAACTGGTGATGAAAAGTGGATCACGTACGACAAGAACGTGTGAAAAAGATCGTGGTCAAAGGCCGGTCAGGCTTCACAGACTGTGGCGAAACCCGGCCCTTAACTCGCAACAAGGAGATGCTGTGTGTGTGGTGGGATTGGAAGGGCATTATTCATTATGAGCTGTTACCGCCAGGCAGGACCATCGATTCTGAACTGTACTGCGAACAACTGATGAGATTAAAGCAAGAAGTTGAGAGAAAGCGGCCGGAATTAATTTACAGAAGGGATGTGGTTTTTCACCATGATAACCTCACACATCTTTAGCCACTTAGCAAAAATTACGGGAGTTTGGCTGGGAGGTGTTAATGCATCCGCCGTATAGTCCTGACCTTGCACCTTCAGATTTCCATCTGTTTCGGTCGCTGCAGAATTCCTTAGGCAGTGTCAGGTTGGCATCACAAGAGGACTGCCAAAACCACTTGTCGCAGTTTTTATGAGCGTTAGCTACGCGCCTGATAGCAGTAATTGCCCCCCGCCTGCCCCTTAATATACTGAAACTCGAGGCCCTTAAGATTTTAAATTACTTATGAAGTTATGACTAACGCCTGAATCCTACATTACAGTATTATTTTATGAGATTCTGCTCTGTAAAACTTGTAGGCGTTAAAATATCCTACTTCCTTCCTATCCTACTTTCTACTAGCTGACCCGGCAAACGTTGTTTTGCCTGTTTTCCTGCTTTTCTCTTCAAGTATTTTCTGTTTTTTTACTATAAACTTCACGGAGCCCGAGACCTTTCCAACGAATGCAAAACTGTGGAAATCGGTTAGTGCGTTCTGGAGTTATAGCGTCAGGAAGGAAAACCCGACTTATTTTTATATATTAGAAGAGAAAATAATAATATAATAAAGGCGAAAGTTTGTTTGGATGTATGGATGTTTGTTACTCTTTCACGCAACTTACTTTATGGAAAATGTACGGTTTCCGTAAAATTCCTAATTTACGCAGGCGAAGCCGCGCGGGACATCTAAGTAGTAATATTATACTTCTGTGAATAATTATATTTTTTTCAGTACCACCAGGAAAATCATTCACTAGCAAATGGCTAATCTATATCCTCGTAATTTAGCCGGGCTATGTCAAGCGCCGCCGACGCGACGGTTTAACGATTATATTTTAATTTATAAATTGTACATAATCCTACCAATTTACGTAGGTAATATGTTTTTGTTTTTTTTAGTATCTTATTAGCAGCGACCACATAGCCTCTTATGTGGTCGCTGCTTATTAGAATACTATACAATTTACTGGAAACATCGCGTAACTTTGTTGTGCAGACTCTTCGTTAATCGTTTATCCCGCAGTCACCCTAGATCTAATGTCATTCATCCACGGGATTAAAGTATCGCCATCACACCCTTACATAGAATCTTATTTTACTGCGGAAAATATGCGGTTTTCACGCTATACAAGTACGAAAGGCTGCTCGACAAGGTTCAACAATCAACATCTAATTTGTTATAATTTCGCGTCGTTTCATGCAAAAATACTTTGAAAATAAAATTCCTTCGAGCAACTGTTCGACTAACTTTTGTAACAATCTAGAGGTCTTGAAACTTTCCTAGTAACCTATAATGAGGGTTTGGATTTTTTTTTACTTTGAACTTCGTTTCGCAATTTTATCTATACTTATTAGTTATTAGTTATTATTATAATCGTCGATGGTCTAATGATACTTTCCAATATAATTTTGAATTTTCATTTTCAATATAATGTAAACATCAGCCATTAGGCAGCTGTGGAGGGTTCGGCAAATGGACAAAAATATTGTAAAATTAAGAAATAAATTCAAACAACATTTAAATAACAGACAAGTTTAATTAGTACTTACTTTTATAGAAGAAATTTGACTAAATGTTATCTAAGTAATTGTATTGTTCGGGACAGAGTTCGGGTTGTATGTAATACCTACCTCTGTTCAAACATTTTCCATTGAAGTCAACATTCAGACAAAGTCCGTCGGGTCCACTAGTAAGCTTATAAATTATAATATTATGTATCCACTTATGAATCTACTCAATCCAGATTATTAATATCCTAGGGCTAGCCCTAGATTTACTGGCCTAGGCCAGTAAATCAATTCGTGGACATTATTATTTTACCGAAGCTATAAACTTCGACGGGTGCAAAGTAAAAAAAGTCATCTGCAATTTTGAGTTTTTCGTTTTTTTGTAGAAACTAGCTTAAAATATCATGTTCTACAACATACCAAAAACAAAAATTCAAATATCACCTTATTTTTGGTACTTTTGTCACGTAAAAGAAGACATCTACTCTTGTTTTGTGAAATTGCACGATGTAGATGCGGATAACTACCGCTGGTCGTCTATACGCGGGACGCGCGGGGGTCATGTTATGCGGCATAAGCGGCTATCTGCCATATAGCTTTTTCTACGTTGCGATTGTGATTGAGATGTCTCAATATACTTTTGCAAATTAGTATTGTTTATTATGTTTATGAGTACCTATTTATGTTAATTCTTATTGTTAGCTATATTAATTGACTTCTAATTTGTTACTGTTATTTTTTACTGTTTTTTCATGTTCAGAAAGTCCAAAACGACTTTTTAAAGAAGTTGAAAGTTTCCAGAACATAAGTGATAGATTTATCGAGCAAAATACTGTGTTGCCGGATGAAATTATTGAACATCTTATAGAAAACCTTGATGTGTCACCGATGAAGACAAATGAATATAAGTTAACTTTGTAAGATAAGTCCCCATGATCTGAATACTCTAGGCCAGTCACACCAGTTCACTCTCAGTCTGAAATATAAAATGATTTTGAAAATTTGTCGATCTCAGCAAATTAACAAATACGCCAACACCCTCAGAATACAGTTCATCACTTCAAGTCCGCCGCGTCCATTATCAGTATTAGATCAAAATATTATATATTCTTTTTTATTAAACAGATACTTTGATCTCATATAATCTATGACCTGCTTGAGTTTATTAACTCAAACAGGCCATCGAGTATATTGTCCCTCTCAAACTTTAAATCTTCTATAGACAACACCATTGATGCTTCTTCGGCAGTGGAGGCATCAAGTGAATGTTCTACGCCTTCCTCGTTAAACGGTAGAAAAAGACGTCAGTTAAATATTGATCTAAAGAAAAGGCGATTGAGAAATAAAGACACGTGTATTGATACGAGACGTAAATTACGACAAAGTTTAGGTAAACAATTACATCAGTCCAGAAATGGTAAATTGCAACCTGCGTAACATCATATCCCGGCATTTGCAAGTTCTCGCGAAGTTTTTCTATTAACTTATCTTTGACCGGTTTTGGGATCTCTGTGATCACGAGAAGCAATTGAGAAATCGTTGAAATAAAATTTCATTTTGTGTTCTGAAGAATCGTATGCACCCCTCCGATGGTGTAAAACGTCCGGCGATGCTTATGATGTTATAATGAACCCATCATGCTTACAAGTGCCAAGTACAAAGACTTAATAAGCCTCTGCCTAAATTATAATAATTTACAACATAGTTCCTGTACTGATAATGATACTGAATAATTTTTAAATTAGTTTAAAATAATTAAAGTCTTGACACAGAATTTCATTTTTGTTGTGAGAAAATACGATTTTTACGAAAGTAAATGAATGATTCCTAAGTATATCCATACCTACTAATATTATAAATGGGAAAGTATGTTTATTTATTTATTTGTTTGTTTGTCCTTCCTTCACGCTCTAACGAAGAAACAAATTGTATTGTTTTTTGGCATAAACTTAATTGAAAGGATGAAAAGTAACATAGGCTACTTTTGGTCTTGGAAAAACATCATGTTTCTAAGGGAGCTTACGGGAATATTTGCAATTTACGCGATTTTCAAATTCCACGCGAGCGAAGCCGCGAGCAAAAGCTAGTATTTCATATTTTAACTTCCTTCTAAATCGTGTACCTTGCACCGAATCGACAACGTAGAAAAAGATATCTACGCAATTATGTTCTGAACTTGGTGTGTTTAAGATGTAAAACGTTTAACTAAATATTTTAATAATATAACTTACTTTTAATAATATTTTTAATAATATAAAGTGTTACACTTTACGTAGTTACTGATAATCGTACTAGTAATCGGTAAAAATACTTTAATAAATATAATTTTTAATTCCCACGTAGAAACGACCAAGTGGTAGTTAACTCAGTTGTCATATTTTCAAGCGCAATGTAGATGCAGACAACTACAATATCTCGTAAATTAAACATAATTAGAAGAAATTAAATATACATGTGGATTCATTAATAAATAATGAAACAATGATGAAAATTTCAATAAATTTGATCGGAAATTGACAAAATGGGAGCATTTTTTCCTATTATGCGCTCTCCTGAAAAGTTGCTGTTTTGTAGATGACTCTTTTTACTTTGCACCCGTCGACTTGTCGCTAAGCTACACGCGCGTCGAACCCAATGCGCGTTTGCCCATTAGCCGGCCCGGCACCGGCCCCGACACCGGCACGGCGTTGGTGCCGACTGCCGGGGAAGCAAACATTTATTAAAATATTATATTAAGTAATTACTTATATACTTAATAAAATGTTTACTTCGCTCGCTTTTCACTTACCGGCGCCGGCACCGGCCCGGCAATGAGTCCCGCCGGCGCCGCCGTCGCCGTCGCCGAGGTAACAAGCTTCCCGCTCGGTGCCGGACCGGCGAACCTGCATGTGCTATGTATGTGTATATTGTAGCCGTGTGCGTGCGTACTGTGTGTGCGGGGAGGAGGATGCGGAGTGGGGAGAGAGAGTCTCGCAGACCTCAGTTTGCACTCGCATGAAAAACGAAGTGCCGGAGCGGGTGCACTGCCGTGCCGGTGCCGTGCTGCTGCCGGGCCGGCTAGTGAATAAATGCCCAATTATAAGGGGCAGATCACATTGCAACATGCATTTACAATAGATTCATTAAGAACTGAACTTTATCTACTTACTTGAATAATCGATGCACATTGAATTGTTATTGGTTAAGCTTGCCAGTTGCCACCAGTGGTGTTAGGGTCAATTCAGACTGCAACGGGACGAGACGAGGCGAGGTGCGGCACGGCATAAATTTGTATGGATTTGACAGATTTCAATTGCGCGAAACCACGAAGCTTTGTTTTAGGTCCGTGCGCGAGACGCATCTTGCTAATCCATATTTTAGAAATGCATCTACGCCATTCTAAGCGTCACGTTGCGGTCTGACCGTCCGAATCAATCCGGCTACTGGCTACCTATTTCTATTTTGAATTGCTGACAGAAACAAAAACAAAATAATGGGCCAAGTGCGAGTCGGACTCGCGCACGAAGGGTTCCGTACTGTTATACAGGGTGTAACAAAAACAAGTGATAATAATTTAGGGTGTGTACGTGTTCCCTGTAGAGAGTTCGCTGTGAAAGTAGCAGCGCTGAAAGACCAAAAATTTTTTTCACTTTTGTATGGGGAAACTCGTGACGCTCGGGCCCTTGCCCATACAAAAGTGAAAATTTTGGTCTTCCAGCGCTGCTACTTTCACAGTGAAATCTCTACAGGGAACACGTACACACCCTAAAGTATTATCACTTGTTTTTGTTACACTCTGTAGATGAAAAATAGGCGAAAAATTGTGTTTTTGTATGGGAGCCTCCCTTAATTTTTATTTTATTTTAATATTATTCTTAAATATTGAAGTAGACACATTAAGGCCTTTGTGAAAATATCAAGTGCCTACCTGTTGCCATTATTGATATCGAGCAAATGAGGCCAAAAAAATCACGTTTGTTGTATGGGAGCCCTCTTTAAATACTAATTTTATTTTGTTTTTAGTATTTTTTGTTATAGCGGCAATAGATATACACAATCTGTGAAAATTTCAGAACTCTAGCTATAGCGGTTCTTGAGCTACAGCCTGAAGACAGGCGGACAGACAGACGGACGACAGACATCGAAATCTCATGAATAGGGTCCCGTTTCCACTCTTTGGGTACGGAACCCGAAAGAGACAAGTTGAAGATGATGATATTATGTTACGATATTGTACTATGTTTGTTCCGTTATTTAACAGCCAATCTTCACACACGAAAGTATTAAATAGTTTTTGCGTGTATAATAATATTATGTGTATAGGTAGATATCAGACAGACATTAACATAGTACAGATAAATATATAGACTGCAGACTCAATATATCTCATATTAGTATGGATTATGATTAATAGTTTTTCTAATAATTAGTAATTTATAATAACGGGTCTCATTAAAATAATACTTGTAAGTTTTTTAATTTTTATTTTTTTTATTAAATAAGGGGGCAAACGAGCAAACGGGTCACCTGATGGTAAGCAACTACCGTCGCCCATGGACACTCGCAACATCAGAAGAACTGCAGGTGCTTTGCCGGCCGTTTAAGAGGGAATACGCTTTTTTCTTGAAGGTTTGCAGGTCGTATCTGTCCGGAAATACTGCTGGTGACAGTTCATTCCAGAGTTTTACAGTGCGCGGCAGAAAGTTACGCGAAAAACGCACTGTGGAAGACTGCCACTCATCAAGGTGATGAGGATGGTATGTTTTTCGCGTGGGACGATAGCGAAAAGTTGCAGGTGGTATGATTCCGAACAATTCCTCAGAGCACTCCCCGTGATACAACCGATAGAGGATGCAGAGTGAAG
This sequence comes from Aricia agestis, assembly GCF_905147365.1. Classification (NCBI taxonomy): domain Eukaryota; kingdom Metazoa; phylum Arthropoda; class Insecta; order Lepidoptera; family Lycaenidae; genus Aricia; species Aricia agestis. The sequence goes on from NC_056418.1 coordinate 202,550, forward strand.
CTACATCTCGGCGTAATTCCAGGGGGTCCAAGCTGTTTGAAACACTATGGCAGTCAACAATTCGAGCAGCCCTTCGTTGGATACGATCCAGAGGGAGCAGTTGGTATTTTGGCGCACCTGACCAGAGATGAGAACAATATTCCATATGAGGCCGAACCTGCGCCTTGTAGAGTTGTAGGCGTTGGTCCGGACTGAAGTACTGTCTCGCTCTGTTAAGAACACCAAGCTTCTTCGAGGATAATTTGGCCTTACCCTCAAGATGATATCGGAACTGGACTTCGCTCGATATGTTGACGCCAAGTATCTCAATGCTAGGGGCGATGGTTAAAGATGTGACTGATGTGCCTGATGTGAATCTAAGTTGACAGTGATAGAGTGATTACGAACGATGGAGTAGTTTGCCCGTAAATTAGAAAATGAATGAGCTACTGGAGATGGCAAACTGTTTAGGTCAACGATATCCGGTGTAATAGAATTAACTCGAACTCGAGTCAGATCCCAAGTTAGCGGTAATTGCGTGTAATAGCTGGGATACTCGCTGGCGGTCTGCCAGCGCCCAGCACTCGCAACTTTAGTGGAAGACGACAGACGATGCTAAGGCTGGAGTTATATTATGCGTCCGCGCGAACAGACAGACACAATTTCGCATTTATAATATTAGTATGGATTCACTTACAATAATTGCTTGTTATCTCGCAGAGTAGGGGCCAAACGCCACGTTCGCGCGGATATAATAAGTAGATCGAGCCTAATACGCGATTCTCCTATTTTTATGTAGCTTCGTTCCTCGTTCGATGGTGTGTCAACTGTCAACAATCTGAAAATTGTGTGAGCAAATTTTTGGCGTTAGGGCATTTCTCATACAAACGTATGAATCAAAAGTAACTCTTTCAGCGCTGCTACTTATACAGTGAACTCTATCATAGAGAAAATATACATATTACATATATATAGAGAAAATATAATTCGTCTATGACTCTATGTAAGGAACACTGGCACATCCTAAAGTATTATCATTTATCACTTTGTTTCGTTACACCCTGTAGAGAGTCCCTTGTATTAAGTGCAGTGTTCTGCCGTGGTCAGTAGTGACTGGCGAATATATTTTGTAACCTAGATAGCTATTCTAGACTTTGTTTAACCTAGATTTTATTTTATTTTTCGTTAATTGGGTCTCCAAACAGTCTTACATAAATATTAATAAAGTAAAGTTACATGCATTTATAAGATTTACTTAATGTGAAACCAACGGCGGTGACCACAGATGAATAATTAGTATAGGAAAAAATAGAGATCAAGATAGATTTTATATTTCTAGCATTTTAGATCGGTTCGGTACTTATATATGTTAAGTTAATTCGGTAAGATCCTTGCCATTGAGCATTGCAAGTTCTGTGATAGAACAGCTGAGAATTTGACTTGCTAGTAGCTACAATTTCGAATGAAATAATTATTGAAATACTTTCTTTCCTAGAATATATTCGTAGTAGATTTTTGATTCAAGAAGTGTGTCACCTGAAAGGTTTGTTTATTACAATATTATGTTCTCACACTCATTTTATAGTCTGGCAAGAAAGAATAGATGCTGAAATTTTTCCAAACATAATCACGATCAAACGGAGGTTTTTGCGCCTTGTACTATCACAGATAAGAGCATGTTTGTACATTTTAAATATTTTAAATATTAATAATAATAACGCTCTAACACATATTTTGTGTGTGAGTTTTTGTACTTTTTAAGTGATTTAAAAACTATGCTCGGCGTCTACTCATTTTTGACAAGCTGTAGGATTGTTTGTTGCAACTTGCAGTGGGCCGTATAGGCCGAGGTCTATGGGGCAATTTTTCATATATACCCCTATTTTTAATATATATGAAAAATTGGCCTATGGGGGGCGGAAAGGTAAAGGTTTACAAACCAACCCCAATTTTTTTCGTTCAATAATTATAAGTCGCGGAGCCCCGCTACGCGGTCTATGACGCGGGGCTCCCTATTTCTGGGTGGTTCACAAAAAAATAACCAGGATGGCTAAGGCGGGAGCTTCGCTGCGCTACGCTAATAATAATCTAACCTAACCCAATCAAGTCGTATTGGGCAAACATTGCTATTAATTACCGAAGAATTATAATATACTGATTGCTGTTCTTATACAATACTTCTGGAATGATAAATTATCGTTTCCCACACACCACAGCCTGACGATGCCTTGAAAACACTTTAGTTTTTATTATTCGTAGTTAGTTAGTAAGTAAGTAACACGTAAACACCAGAAAACATTTAAAGACCCTATTAAAATTTAAAATGCGAATTTCTCCTAAACGGGGGGGTTTTCCGGGGGTGGAAGTTGCACGGGGAGGTTTTTCTCACCCAAAACATCCTTCCTCAACCCATGTGACCACCAAAAAAAAAAAACCTTTAGCCGGCGGGAATAAGGTGGCCTGCACACTGCACAGTGCACTCATAAAAAAAATTGGAACTATTTTGTTGTAAACTAGATGTCCCGCGTGGCTTCGCCCGCGTAAATTAGGAATTTTACAGAAACCGTACATTTTCCCATAAAAAATATTTTCCCCGTTTTTCCCGCATTTTCCTGAGTTTCTTTGGTCGTATTAGTCTTAGCGTGATAATATATTATATAATATAGCCTATAGTCAAACTATTTTTAGAAATAAAATAAAGATTTTTTTTAAATTATCACTTGACAAACTCGAGTCTCGATCTAAAAGACTATGAAATGGTATAATATGGTAGTGATGATGATGATGATGATGATGATGAATGTAATTTGCATAGTAGCATATGGTTCCTGTTCTTAAAACAACGCCGAAACTCCCAAACTTGTATCTATAAAGAATCAGGAGTTCTCTCAGCACCTTCCGAACCACGGTATACCAGGTATATCTCGGTGCAAACTTTTACTTGTTGGTAGCATATGCTTAGAATACTTCTCACGAAACCGAAGTCACCACTCGTTTCCCTATAAGTTTTGAGGAGTTCCCTCGATCCTTCATCAGATCACCACTTTTGTGGATATAAAAATCGGGTAACATACGGCGGAGTAATCGTTGAATATAAGAAAACGAACATAACACCTCCCCCATTTTGAAAGTCGGTTAAAATTGTAGCCTATGTGTTATTCATCAGAATAATATACATACATCAGAATAAGCTATATTATTGTAAAGTTTCATTAAAATCCGTTCAGTAGTTTTTGCGTGAAAGAGTAACAAACATCCATACATCCACACATCCATACATCCAAACAAACTTTCGCCTTTATAATATTAGTAGGATGTAGCCTATAATATATTATCACGCTAAGACCAATAGAAGCGGAGCACCAATGAAGAATGTTTCAAAATCGGGTGATTTTTCCTATTGTGCTGCGTAAACGATAAAAGTTTCGCAAAAATTGGCAGAATTTTCTTTATTTACCCATGAATTAGTTACTCTCTCGGGTCTGTGGCTGTTTGGTTGTTCGTTTTGTTCGGTGTTGCTATGTGTCTGTGCGGATGATTTTCTTGCTCTCTGTATTCGATGCCTATCCCTATCCTGGCTGAGGCGAGCCTCATGCTCTACAGATGATTCTCTTTCTCTCTGTATTCGATTTCTATCACTATTCTGGCTGAGGCGAGCCTCACGCTCAACAGACGATTCTCTTTCTCTCTGTATTCGGGTGATTTTTCCTATTGTGCTGCGTAAACGATAAAAGTTTCGCAAAAATTGGCAGAATTTTCTTTATTTACCCATGAATTAGTTACTCTCTCGGGTCTGTGGCTGTTTGGTTGTTCGTTTTGTTCGGTGTTGCTATGTGTCTGTGCGGATGATTTTCTTGCTCTCTGTATTCGATGCCTATCCCTATCCTGGCTGAGGCGAGCCTCATGCTCTACAGATGATTCTCTTTCTCTCTGTATTCGATTTCTATCACTATTCTGGCTGAGGCGAGCCTCACGCTCAACAGACGATTCTCTTTCTCTCTGTATTCGATTTCTATCACTATTCTGGCTGAGGCGAGCCTCACGCTCTACAGACGATTCTCTTTCTCTCTGTATCCGAATTCTATCATTTTTCCGACTGAGGCGAGCCTCACGCTCTACAGACGATTCTCTTTCTCTCTGTATCCGAATTCTATCATTTTTCCGACTGAGGCGAGCCTCACGCTCTACAGACGATTCTCTTTCTCTCTGTATCCGATTTCTATCACTATTCTGGCTGAGGCGAGTCTCACGTTCCGTTGACGATTCTTCATCTCTTGCTGAACGTGCTCTTTTGGCATTCACTGTACTACGACCTATGTTCGAACGACGACGTCTTCCAGGCATGATCGTATAGTAATACCCACAAAGCAACAAATAACCCAATCGCAAAGCAAAAACAAAAGTCCGTTTTTCTAACCAAGTCAAATATATTTTTATCGACAATTCAGAAACCAAAGAACCAGAAACAATAAATATCTGAAAGAAAGCGCTGTGGTTGCTCCTCTGCGTTACCGTCTGCACAACCACACAATGACGAAATACACTATCTACTACAATAACATAAGCCCGAAGCTTATGAGAGCCCCCGGCCGGTTCCGCCGTAACCGCTATGTCCCTCGGCCGCCGCCGCGCGACATATTTTTTGATTCCGCGTAAGTTTATACGTTTGAAAACTTCTAAAGTATTGATCGAAATTGTATAGTGTAAAAGACAATTATAATCTACATTTAATGTCTTAGCTTCCAAACATGTTTATTTGGATAAGGGTTAATGTTGTAAATTGTTAAAATCGCTTCGTAAATAAGCCATTATTTTTCGTAAAAAGTAAAGAACAAAAATGGCTATTGTGAGTTATCCCTAAGAAATAGACATATACCATCGCGGACTTTTTTGTTTACCTTATTAAGGTGTACAATACTGTAGTACATTATTTTGATCTATCTCGTAGGGTTTAGCCAGCGTTTGCAATATAAACGCAAAAAAATGAATTTATTTACGACATAACATTAGAAACCTCTAAAATTATCAGTGTTTCTCTACCATATTATGCATATGTTATACATATAAACCTTCCTATTGAAACACTCAATCTATTAAAAAAAACTGCATCAAAATCCGTTGAGTAGTTTTAAAGATCTAAGCATACATACACACATACATACAGACAGCGGAAAGCGACTTTGTTTTATACTATTTAGAGATAATGTGTTACTCTTGGGTGTTACAGGTTACTTATCTTTATCTAATGATTATGAAGAGGAAAAGTTTGTTTGTTGAAAGGACAAAGGCTAAGTTTTAATCCGGGAATATGTACGGTTACCGCCGGATACTGTTTGTACGCGGCTGAAGCCCTGCGTAGTAAACTAGTAAACTGTAGGTACCAAAGTAGGTACATATTCAAACTACTAATAATAATAATAATATATAATAATATCTATCGACGCTTCACACCACGTCAGTCTGGCCCCGTGGTAAGTACCTGAAGGACTTGTGTTACAGGTACCAGACAACGGATATATATTTAATACTTTTTGCTACTATACATAATATATTTAAGATTTTTATTATATGATACACATATTTAATACACATCCATGACCCAGGAACTTTGAAAAACTTTTTGTTCCGTCGGCGGGATTCGAACCCGCGACCCCCGGCTTGAGCTACCAACGCGCTCACCACTGAGCCACAGAGGTCGTCACTAAATATCTACGAACAAGTTGTTGTTTGGAACAACCCATGACCTGCGCCCACTTAAAATGTACATAAATTCATATTATAATAATTTATAAATTATCACAAAAAAAAATATTTATGTCGTCGGAAAACACACAATATCTTTATTTTTATTTGTCACGAATTTATTAGTCGAAGGTCGATTGCGGTCTTTAGCTTCCCAGTTCCCATAGACAACTGGAAACACATTCTTATTTTAAAATTATTTATAATTTATAAACAACTAGACAGTGTCGCGAGCGACGGCAGCGCAGGCGCACGTTTTAAAATGGAATACTTGAAACTTTTTTTATTTCTGGCCTTCGCGGCTTCGGTCTCTGGGACGGGGCCCGATCCCGTGGTGAGGGTGGCTCACGGCCAGCTTCAGGGGATATGGCGCGAGTCCACCCGGCACGGCAGAAAGTTCGCCAGCTTTCTAGGAGTACCCTACGCGCGCCCCCCAGTCGGCAAATACAGGTTCAGGGTAAGTTTTTGTGAAGTTATGGTTTGCATTTACCCTGATTATTATTATTATTGATAGAAAATAACGACACTAAAACATAATGCATGTGTAAAACTTTGTTTTTTTCTTTAAAAATTTTCAGTATTGTTATAATATTCTGCAGGCGCGGTCCGAAGGGGGCGGTCACGGGGGACATGACCCCCCCCAAAATCTGGGACAAATGGATATATCACAAAATGTTGCCAAATAATGAAAGGAAATTTCTAGCTACCCCATAGAAGCGACAAATATGCGGTTTCTCCCCCCCCCCCCCCCCCGCTACTGTCTGACGCCCTCCAAAATTTTAGGCTGCGACCGCGCCTGATATTCTGTCGTTTCATTTGGTAGAGAAGCCATGGATATAAATACCAGTGCTTATTATATTTTCCAAGAATAAGTATTTAAAATTGTTCCTTACAATAATTTAAACCGTGTGCCGTGTCGATAATTATGCTAATTATTGAATGTAATAAGAACAACATAATATTATAAATGTAACCGATAACATAGTAACAATGCTAGCAAGGAGCAATACTAAACGCATAACATTTAATAAGCAGATATTGCAGACGGTGTATTATTTTAAGTGGTGTTTACTAGGCGCCAGCTTACAGTTATTGTACACTTCAGTCCAATCCCTTTTCCTGCGATAAAATGTCCTTCCTCGTGGTCTACTTTATTCTACTAGACACTTACTAATAAAAATATTTATCTTTGTAATATTAATATTTCCGTCGGTTAATATCTACTTCTTTGCAATACTTTATAAGAAAATACCTAGGTCGTTAAGTACAAGCACCTTAGACAGCCCGCATTCGATCAACGCGCAGTCCTTTTCCTTACAAAAATTTGCTAGATATTTAAAATATCACGTACGTGTTTTATCATTTATGAGTTAATATTTGGACATCAACCAATCAGCAATAAGCTCCGGTCAAAAACCTTAGAAACTGGACATAAAACAGACACTAGATATTCAACCACCGATTAAAGTATATTATATGTATTCAACTCTCTAGACTCGTCTCTCGGCCATACTTTTCCCTGATGTAACGAGTTACACGAGCCGGGCCTTCGTCCATTATTATTTATTTATTGCCAGCCACCAGCTTATTTATAGAGTCCAAAGATTTATACAACAAGTACACTGGCACTGCAGGCCCCTTAGCCAAGTCGTTTTCTTTATCGCTTCTTTATAGAATCGCCGATGAAAATGTATGGAATTGACATGCGTTCGAACTTCGATAATACGTTGTCTCGTCTTATGTCAATTCCATACATTTTGATCGGCGAATCTATAAAGAAGCGATAGAGAAAAGTCTTGGCTAGGGACTCAGCAGTCAGCACCGGCTAGATCCATATATGTATTGCCATTCTCAAAGTGTGCTCCGCGCCCTGACTCCTGAGTCCTGAACTCCTGACTTTTGAGGCTCCACCAAGGCGCCGCCGCCGCCGCCGCGCCGCCGCGCCGCCGTAAGGGCTCCGCGAGCGATACATAAATTATTGTTTTTAGAAATATCATATCAGACACCACTCACCAGCAGGCAGCTGCACGGAAACCATTCATTGAAGACTTCGATCACATAATATATACTGAAGACAAAAAAATACTTTTTTTTTGGTGTCAGTATCATCGAATATGAATACTTCTTAATACCGTACCTCAATCGTGGGAATCGCAGACACAATAGATTTTCATTTGAGTGCCGCTTGGGGATTGATGGGTTAAGACGTTCCACCACGAAAATAGTTTGAGAACCGTTAAGCTAGATAAAAACTTTATTCGATGAATTTATGTTTCCAGTTTCCTACTATGAATCTTTATTCTTCATTCTGTACTAAATAAGACTAGAGATCGCCTAATGGTCGAAATTCGACCTCAGTTTCAACAACGTTAGGACACCTATATTTTGTAAAAAATATTGACTTTATCATATTTTTTACAACTCTTGTCTCTGGGACTCAGCTGATCTCAGACTGGCCGTGTAAGCATTGTCTAAGAGTATCTAAGATTCAATAAAAAAAAACTATTATCCATTTTTAATTTGTCACCTTGTTGTCAGCAGACTTCAACCATAAATAAAAGAGTATAATTCATATGTATAGGCTTGTCACTCAAAAATCTGTAATTTTTCCTTTTTTGTTGTAGTGTGTGTAATGTTTTAATTGGTAAAAAAATGTATGATAAAAGCATAATTTCAAAATAAGATTAGTTCGATGCACTCCTTCACCATATAAACTATAACTGTGCAAAATTTCATTCACCTACGTTTCCCTACTTTTCGTCAAAAGGAATACAAAGTTTTTGGCTCACGTATTAATATATAGATACTTGAACTTCAAAAACTTATGGTACCTACTGTCATTGAAATTATCAAAATACTTAATACATAATAAACATAATATGACGTCATGTGGTCGGCTTATGTCAATTCAATATTAGCTGTGATCGGTCGGATGGGTTTCCGTTTAACGTAACGCGACCAAATTAGGTCCGCCATCTGCCTAGGAAACAACTTCTCTGATAGTACAAGAACAGAATAGTCAAGTAAGTAAGGAATCAATAAATCATTCTAAATAAATTGAAGATGACCTAGACTCTAGAGTCTATGAGAGACTCACGTGTTGTTTATTTTCGCTCCGCTTCAATGCCAATAAAATACTTGAAATCTCCCACGGGAACCTAATTATAATAAGAAATATGATGACATTAAATCTTACTTATTTTATGCATAAAATCGAATTGTTTAAGTATTTTAATTACTGCGAAATTTTTCGTGTAATCTAACTGAATTGTTTCGACGTCCTTTTGTTTTATTGCATGTAAAACACTTGACATCGCTAACGCCACGACGGCAATGCGTCTATTTTCAGCTTGATCAGCTTCACTCCTATTAAATGTCTGTTCTAGTATCTAATTTAGCTTTTGTCCGCAATCCGCATTCTGCAAACTAAGATCAAGAGTAATTCGAAAGAGAGGTTTATATTGCTTTGTTTGAAGAATTTTACAATTATTAAGTCAGCATTGCACCCGTGCGCAGCCGAAGCAGGGCGCTAGTAAATGTTATAATAATTTACCTTCCCGACATCCAGTAGTTGTTAAAACTGAATTCTGTTCGTAACTAGCGCCGAACGCTGTAATTGACAAAGGGAGGCAACATGGCGTGAACGCGACATGGCGGAAATTCAAAATGGCGGAAAGAGCGGGAAATTCACGACAGCAGCAGCGTCAGCTGGACCGCAGCGCACCAATTAGTTCCGTTTAATGTCACCGAATACTTTCATCATCATCACCGTTGGTGAGAAGGCTTTCCAGGATGTTAAGAACATGAGGCACTAAAGCTACGTTTACTCATGTTATAGGTACATGCTATGGTAGTGGTACCTTCAATTTACAAAGTCAGTTACAATCTAAGGGTGGAACATGGGAGCAAATGACCTAAAAATAATTTTGAAATATGTAAATAGAATGAAGACGTATCGTCGGACATAAGCTATACTTATTATGATACTTGCATTTAACAAACGACAGCTAATAGAATAATCGTTTTTAGGAGCCGCAGAGCCTGAAGCCATGGCTGGGCGTATGGGACGCCAGCAAGACTCTATCCGTGTGTCTGCAGTACGAACCCTTTGAGAAGAGGATCGTCGGTATGTATCCATCATTTTCACCACACAAACCATCATCATCTGAACTAAATTAACCAGTGCAACCTGCATTTCAAGATTCTGTATCAAAATCGCTAGGGGTGTATAATATCCCATTCCGTAGGAAAAGTCTACGCGTCAACCACTTGTTGCCTCACAGAATATGGGAGACGCATATTAAAAGCGACAGCTTCCTCGAATAAATACATTTGTAAATACAAAACAGTGACAACTTTACAGGTATTCATTATATCGAAATAATGTAATGAACATTCGAAAATCTTAAAAGAAGTATGCCTCAGTTAGCCTTCGTGCAACCCGCAGGCCGCAACTAGGTTCGCACATTCATTTGTTCATCGCGCGGAAACTAGAGAGACTATACTACTTACCTATGTCCTTCCCCGGGACATCTCCATACCTTTCATCTAGCTTCATCACCAGCAATATCATTAATAGTTTAAAAAACTAAAAAACGCGCTTTTAGCAAGCACTAGACTGCCAATCCGCCATCTGGGGAGGCCGCCACATTGAATTTGTAATGACGTTTCTTAGCTAGTCATGTTACATGTTATACATGTATGATTGTCATCTCAACTCAGAGCGTGTGAAAAATTTCATCCTAATCGAAGACCGAGAAGTAGGTCAAATTAAGATTCCAAGATTTCCTTACATAGATTTACAAGTCAAACTAATGTAAGCGTGTTAATAAATGTGAAGGGTAAAAAAACTTGAGAGTTGTCAAGGGACACCCGAATGGAACAAAGTTATTCCTTATGTTCAAAAAACCTGTATACTTACACTAAAAAAAATATTAAAAAACGCCATCTACTTGACGCACAGGAATAATATCAACGCCCTCTGCCCCTACCATGCAGGTACTAATAAAAAAGTGTCGAGGTCAAATATCGTTCTGTGTAGCCTCCTTTACGCCGAACGCGCGATAAGGAACTTCGTTCCAACAGATTGAGCCACCTTTCTGTTCCAGGTGACGAGAACTGTCTGTTCCTGAACATCCACACCCCGCGGCTGGACACGAGCGCGCTGCTGCCGGTGGTGGTGTGGGTGCACGGCGGCGCCTTCATGTACGGCGCGGGCTCACTCTACGACGCCCAGCACCTGATGGACAGGGACGTTGTCGTGGTCACCTTGAACTACCGGCTGGGACCGCTAGGTGAGATGGGGTTTGAGGACACGAGTTCATTTGAATTTGACAAAATGTTATAATTTAGTAAGTACATAATTATAACTATATATGTAGCCACTAGCCGCATAGTTTCGGCGGCCTTAGTACTTAATACTTACGGATCGTGATGAACGAAACTATAATGCCCGTAATCTACGTCGTGTGACATGGCGGTGGTGGCAATCCATCTGCAGTCTATGTGTGTGTCTGACGGTGATCAAATGGTTATTTATCATGATTTCTGGCCCAAGGTGAAGTTTTTATAAATAAAGTTAAAGCACAGTCCCAATCAAATAATATTAAACAGCATCGCCTCCGTTTCCGTTCGTATACAGACGTATATTTACATAATATGCCACGATTCTCCCCGCATTGAAAGAAGTACAATCAATACTAATCATTATACTGTGATTTTACCTCACTACTGATAAAAGTGATCAATGATACCTATTAATCAATGAACAATGAGTATCCTGAACAATAGTGTGTTGGGAGTTCATTTTTTCTCGCTGTTTCTATACGATGTATCTTTTAGTCGTAAGCACGGAGCCAATACAAAGGTCGTAAGCATAAAGAGGCAACTTTTTATCTATGATAGCACTCAGATGTAAAATATAGATGCAAACATTGTTTTGCCCCTTTTTTTTATTATGGTCTTTATGCTATTATGCATGTATTATTATTATTATAAATTCATAAACATTGCTCTTGAGTCAATCTTTCGAAATCATCAAAGAAGACCGCATCAAAATCCGTTGCGCAGTTTTCAAGATCTAAGGCCCACTTGCGCCAAAACTTTGAGTTAAATAAATAACCCGGGGCTTACTAACTCAGCGCTCTATAAGTACCACTAGACCACGGAGGCGTTGTACTGTTGTCTCGCCACTGTACTCGGTTGGTGTATCGGGCTCTAAGCATAGCATTATATCGGTACAGACAGCGGAGCGACTTTGTTGCTTTCTTTTCTATGTTGCGACTGAAAATTCATTCGCCTAATATGTCCCAGGTTTCCTAAGCACGGGCGACGGGGTGGTCCCCGGAAACGCGGGGCTGAAGGACCAGGCCTTCGCCCTCAAGTGGATCCAGGAGAACATCAAGATGTTCGGTGGCGACCCCCACAGCGTCACTCTCACGGGCTGCTCGGCCGGCGGCGCCAGTGTACACTACCACTACCTCTCGCCGCTTTCCAAAGGTAAAAACATACCATAACATGTTCACCAAACATAGCATAACATCACCGACCAGTGGGAGGCTTCATTAGGTACAGCCGTATTCGGTTTAAAATGTCGCTCCTCCAGCCTCCTGTAAATTCAACGCAGAGAAGCTCACTGGTAACAGAGTAAGCACCTGAAATAATTCCAAAATAAACATAAAGCTCCTCCGTTTTCGCTACCTACAATAATTTACTAATTCCCAAGTGTATTACACAATACGATAGTCGATACGAGTTTATGGTCCGAATTGTTGCGTGATGCGTCGCGTAGTCGCAAACACGCTGTTGAATATTAAAACATTTCCTCAAATAACATAATAATATAATAGAATCCTGTTATATAGGTAGTTTCTGGTATGCAAAATGGTGTGTTGTCCATACCCAGTTTTCCACTTTAATCTTTAAATTGTGCCTACTGCCTACAGTGCTCAACGAGAAGTTTTCTTCAATTTACAAGTACAATTTACTAATACATGCAATTATACTGCGTGCATTTGTCATTGTGTTGCTAGGAGTAAGTATATAAGCGGCTTATTTTTCTTATATTTAATCACCTAAGCCGCTAGTTTATAAACAAGTCCGCTATCTATATTTGTCCAGTTTATCACACAGAGGTTAGTCGCGGTTATCTTTAGTTTTGCAGCCTGAGCATTGTCCGGAGATAGGCTACCTTAATATTTGCTCGGACATAACAGATGTAAATTAACTAGTCTAGAGTCTTAAACTTCTGAAAGTCCTGAATCTACGAGTTTACTTTGAGATTGTATTGTCAGTCGCCGAGTTAACAAAGTTAGCAAAGTTGACAAAGTTGTACTTGCATGTTGAGAGTTATCTACTGTAATTATAGCGATCTAAATATAGCTACTGTCGCTGCCATTTTAAACTTTTTCTTTTTTGTAACTTTTCTTTAAGTTTTTTTTATTTTATTTCTCACATGTTGACCGCAGACCGACAGTCCGACAATGTCATTTTTTTAATATGCGGCGTAGTAAGGCACCAATTTTCTTTCTACCTTCAACGATCACTCCTGCGCTTATTTACCACCGAGAAACATTCTCCAGACACCTTCAACCGTGGAATCGCATTCAGCGGGTCCGCGTTCGCGTCGTGGACTCACACCGTCAAGCCGCTGCAGAAGGCCAAGGCTCTGGCCGCCATCGTGGGCTGCCCCACCACTAGTACCAAGGAGATGGCCGACTGCCTGCGCTACAGACCGGCGGAGCAGGTCGTCAACGCGCAGATCGAGATGTTCGTGAGTATCGGAATCGGAACTGAGTACGGACGGTTCGGAGTGCCGAGTATGATAGCTGTCTAGTCGACGAGAGCTATAACACTTAAAACGGGGTGCTCCATATCATCGTAACGTCGACTGTAAGATCGATGCCCTGCTATTGATCGTTGATATTCGCAACTCATGATATTATAAATTATCCTTTCTAAATAGACGTTTCTCGTTCCCTTATTGCCTACAAGACGGTTCGCGCGGCGCCGCTCGCGTAAATAAGGAGTGCCGCGGGAATCGTACGTTTTTTCACGAAAAAAGGCGGCTCAGTCCTTCCCTGCGGGCTGCGCAATTACATATAATATGCCAAATTACATAAAAATAGGTCAAGCAGTTTGTGATTAGCGCGCTCAAACAACGTCTTCAGCTCGATAAGATTTGTATGTTTCGGTTAGTCCTGCTAAATTTATTTTCTCTCCTAGCATTGTGTATTGAAACTGCCCTTTTACAGGATTGGCGCGTGCACATGTTCACGGTGTTCACGCCGACCGCGGAGTTGAACTCCAAGGGCGCGTTCCTCACCCAGTACCCGTACCACGCGGCCACCGCCGGCGCCATGCACCACCTGCCGCTTATCACCTCCGTCACGTCCGAGGAGGGACTCTATCCCGCCGCCTGTGAGTCTGATTATAATCTACGTCATTTTCCGTTCACATTCATTCAGCGACACGAGGGTGCTGCGAATAAGTATCTTAGTTATTGCTTACTCTCAGTAGCAAATTACAATAGTCAGAACGACCGGTCGTTCTGACTATGTGGTTAAATTTATTTATTAAGTATATTTTTTTTCTGAAAGTACGACACATATTACGACTTATTATTACATAGCTTGACAGAGATTATTTATAATCACTATTGTCGGAGGTCCCAGAGAATTTCTTGTCTCGATATAAATCGTGTGCACGTACCTTTTATGTATGTATTTTAAAGAATGGCCAAAGGGTTAATCTTCTTTGGTAAATCCACATCATCCATTTTCCCAGGTTACCAAACCGAGCCCGATCTCCTGGACGACCTGGAGTCCCGCTGGAGCCACCTCGCCAGCAACATCTTCGAGTACAACGACACTCTGCCCCTGGACCGGCGCGCCGCCGTCGCCGACAAGATCAAGGAGCACTACCTGGGCGGTAGACCAGTCAGCCAGGAGACTTTCCCTGAGCTAGTCCAGGTATGATAAAAGTAGATAGAGTTATAGCCCTTAAAGAGAGTAGACAGATAAAAACTATCTGATGTCCTTTTCGAAACTTTGTCCATCAAAATCAGCGGTTGCGGCGTGAAGACTGAAGACAGACAGGCAACAATGCACATTTCTGAGGTACATATATCAGTTAAAGATTTTAAGTTATTAGTTATTAGTTATTACATAGATGTTTTAAGTTATTACATACAAGTTATTTATTCACAGTAGGTTTTATTTATCGCACAATTTGCTTGAATCCCAAGTAAGTAATGTGAATATCGTCCACTGGTGAGTGTAAACCATAACTTTCAATTATAGACCCGCTTAATGCCGTAAATGTTAACAACTGCTGTAATTGGTCGCAGCGGACCCATAACAATTGTATTTCATATAAATTCCTGTTAAAATGGACTTTAATGAGTGGAATATGCAAATAGTGTAACTTTACCTATTAGTTATTACCTATATTATGGTTGTTATAAATCAGGCGTATGTTTGAAGTTATATAATAATTATGTACCATCTAGGAAATTGATTCCTAGGCAGTTGACAGACCAACGTCATTCGGTCGAATCCTGTCAATTCAATGTTAATAATTGTGATCTGTCGGCTAGGATTGATGGTTTGACTTAATGCGACCAAACTACGTAGGTCCCCCAGCTGTCTCTAGGAATCAACTTCTCTGATAGTACAACTGCAGCAGGCAGCATGATCGAATTATTATCGGTCATTCAAAATATGACCTACATGCATTCTCTTTTATCTAAGTATACGAAAAATTACTACGACTATTATATCCGACAATGTATTAGTACCTATCGACTATCGACTATTTATTAAAGTTAGACATCGGTCGTATAATTTTGTTAAACGATGTTTATCGTTATACTGACATAGGTACTACTATTAACTGTAACGGCGCATTACTAAATAGTTACTTACTTTGTAAGTAACGATCAGTTACGACATTTAAAAATAATAGTATTTTATAAAAAGATAAAACCGACTTCAAAATTGTACGTATATTTTTGATAGTAGGTATATCTCAAAAACTACTAAACCGATTTTGATGAAACTTGCAGCATTCCCTAAGTTTAATCATACCTAGTACTATCAGAGAAGTTGATTCCTATGCAAATCGGGGACCTAAGTAGTTTGGTTGCGTTACGTCAAACCCAGCTGACAGATCACAATTAACATTGAACTGACATATTCGACCAAATAACGTTGGTCTGTCAATTGCATAGGAATCAACTTCCTCGATGGTACATCAAAAAAAGAATTACTTAAATCGGACTTGTAATTCCGGAGATATGCGAATACAAACATAAAACATACATATAACATACTTAGTACAGACTACAGAGTACTTACAGACATATTTACATACATATACTTTTGAAAGGCACATTTGTTCAGACGCTGATATCTAAGACCATTATTGTGTACGATAACTGAGCAGTTCTGGAAATATTACATAGATACGCGTCGAATTGATGACCTCCTTTTTTGAAGTCGGTTCAAAAGTTTTTGGTTTGGTTACATTAGAAGCAGCTAGAACCGAAAAGCGACGCGGCGCACTTTACTCTAGCCATTCAGCATCAGCATTAAACTTTATTCAAGTTTATTCCCTACAGAGTAATGAGTACAGACAGTACACTAAAACCTCAAAAGTTTTCTGCAGACAACGCGCAACGTACGAAGGTTAAGGTTATATTTTCTCGTCTGTGGAGTGTGGAGTGTGGAGGCTGGAGCGAAGACGGCCTCTTGTAATTTATCTGCCGACCACATACTTAACCCATTTCAGTGTGCGCATTGCGCAAGCACTAGTCTCTTTGTGTGGAACTTATTATCCTCTGGTCACGGCCGAACTGTGCCACAAGTGTCCACAATTGCAAGATTCTATTTCAAATTGTAACTAAGCTGTGAAAAATGTAAAATCAAAAATGTAATAATATAAATGCGAAATCAGTGTGTTTGTCTAATCTATATCTATAATTCTACACTAATATCAAAGTGTGCTAATATTATAAAGCGGAAGAGTTTGTTTGTTTGAACGCGCTAATCTCAGGAACTACTGGTCCGATTTGAAAAATTATTTCATGTTAGATAGCCCATTTATCGAGGAAGGCTAAAGGCTATATTTTATCACGCTGAGACTAATAGGAGCGAAGAAAGACAGGAAAATGCGGGAAAAACGGGGGGAATTTTTTGAAAGGGCTTATTTGAACGCGCTAATCTCAGGAACAAGTGGTCCGATTTGAAAAATTCTTTCAGTGTTAGATAGCATATTAATCGCGAAAGGCCATATTTTATCATACTGAGAATAATAGGAGCGAAAAAATAGAGGAAAATGTGAAAAAAACGGGGGAAATTATTTGAAAGGGCTTATCTCACGAACCACTGGAGCAATTTTTCTGTTATTTGGCACAGTTAAGAAGTAAACCACGTGAAGGATAATAGGATTAATAGGCTATTTATGTTGCTAATTTGTCTGTGAAATATCTAATTTACGCGGGCGAAGCCGCGCGGAACGTCTAGTGTCTTTATATGTACATGTTTATACTGATACTGTTTTTACGCCCAAACTGCTGAACTTGAAATAAATTGGTATAAGTAGGTACCTATTGATTAGTCCGTCCGACAATAGTACATGTATGAGCCTGGGACAGTTTGAATCGGGATAATATGCCGCTGTTGCCGGCAACATCTGCTTCGCCTATGAATCGATTTTGAAGATTATTTTTTTGTCGGAAAAAAGATTTCAAAGGCCACGATAAGGAAAAGCTGTTTGAAGTCGTTTTTTCGTTACAATTATCTCGGATCTTCTCTTTACGCCTTATCTTGCAGGCTCTAGGCGACCGTCTCTTCGTGGTGGGCGTGGGTATGAACGCGCGGCTGCACGCGGCCAAGACCGGCCAGCCCACCTACCTGTACCGCTACAGCCATCGC
This sequence comes from Aricia agestis, assembly GCF_905147365.1. NCBI lineage: Eukaryota > Metazoa > Arthropoda > Insecta > Lepidoptera > Lycaenidae > Aricia > Aricia agestis. Next base: position 220,204 of record NC_056418.1, read on the forward strand.
GGACAACACAGCCTGTCGGAGATGATGGCCGGGAACGATAACAACTACGGTACGTTCGCATGAGAGGAGCGCTTTTTAGTATTACGATTTCGATACAATAACTAAGTAGTTTTAGTTGTACTACGGTACTCGTCGTAAGCGAGCATGGTCGTAAGCAAAAAACAGTTTTGTATTACAATACATAGATATACTCACACAGGGGTCGTTTTGACCGCGTCAGAATTGCTCCTGTGTGACTGACCGTTAGCGTTCGAATGTAGAATTCGAACTCAGAACGCTTGAACGCGTGACCGCTTTCTGTCTGATAGGTTCCTTTGCTACAGGCTACTAGCCTACTACAAACAAGCTTATAATATTAGGTATTATAGAAGTAGCAACATACCTACTGGTTAGTAGTAAATAAAATATTGCTCTTAATATTATGATTTATGATGTCCACTACCAGGTGTCAGCCACGGCGACGACACGTTCGAGATATACAAGGCGATGTGGTCGTCGGAGTCCCCCGAAGACGTCGACATGAGGGAGGCGCTCCTGGACATGGTCTACAGCTACGCATCCACTGGGTAACTCTTCAAAAACTTCGAAAGACAAATTTGAACATTCAAACTTTTAAAATTTGGACGAAGTCTGGTTGCGGAGGATTTATGAATGTACTACGACTTACGAGTAGGTAGATGAGGCCCGCAACTCCGTTGCGCCAAAATTTGTTTATCGCGCGAGAACCGTACATTTTCCCGGGATAAAAAGTATCCCAAGTCCTTTCCCGGGACTCAAAGTATCTCTATGCCAATTTTCAGCAAAGTCGGTTCAGTGGTTTGGGCGTGAAGGAGTGACAGACAGACAGACCAACACATTTATTTTATTAGTATGGAAGTATTTAATGACTTTTATTGTCAATGAATTTCTAAGTTAGCACAAATGTATTGCTATCTCGTTTTTTCAGGCACGAGTGAGTACCTAATACAGTGGTCCCCGACCTTATTTTCATGCGGGCCATAAACATGTTTTGGTCTTGGTGTCGCGGGCCGCAACAAAAAATTTTAGGGTTAAAAAATAACATTCCTCATAATGAACGATTTAAGTGGAAAAAAATTAACGACTATCACGTAGACCTAGTACATTATTTAGCCCGTGGGCGTGAATTTCACAATAATTATTTAATATCACGCGGGCCACAAATCTTTCCCGGCGGGCCGCGGGTTGGGGATAGCGGACCTAATATGATACTTATTATTTTGTATGAGATTTATGTGGGAGTAAAAGAAATAAGTAACGATAATATCTCGATAAATTTGCTTTGCCGACAGCTACGTGACTAAGCGATAAAAAAACTAGGCTGTTCGACACACAGTTTGTGCCTTGATAATTAATAAGAATAACAGATCACGATTAACATTGACTTGACATAACCCAACCAAAACAAACGATAGTGCCTACACGTGAGCCCCTTACTAATAACTACACAAAGTCTGCATGTCTTCGCGAAGACAACCGCAGCTCTGTATTTATGGCAGTACAGGTTATGGCAGCAAATAGGCAATGGCCTAATATACTGCCTATTAGGCGGCAGTATCCTAGGGTGGCGGCAGAGTTCGTACATACATAGGAGCGGCAAAATTACAGTTACCTATCCTCATAAAAAATTATAAATCCGGCCCTCAGCCCTGGACAACCGACGTTAAATAGTTATAACTTATAAGACTTACCGCCGTACTCAGAGACATTTAATTTAATTATAATTAAGCTTCAATTTAATCAAATCAAATCAATTTTTTTTTATTTCTGAATAAATTTAAAATAAATGTTTTCAGAAAGTCCTACATGATGCCTACCACCGGTTCGGGAACTAACCCGGCGAGAAGAACCGGCGTAAGAAACTCGCACGGGGCCCACTTTTTTACCAAAAAAAGTGAGAAAAAAATTAATCTTTTAAAATAAAGTTTACAATTTTGTAACTAAATATTATATACCTACAATATCCACATACATAATTGTAAGTCCTATAATAATGAAGAAGTAGCCTTGCAAGAAGCCATCCTACTCCCAAGGTGTGCCATCGTTTATGAAATCATTGACCTTATAATAGGCTTTGGCACACAAACGTTCTTTAACTACTTTTTTAAATTTATTAATGGAAAGATTTTGAACGTTTTCTGGGATTTTGTTGTAAAGGCGTATACATTGACCTTTAAAAGATTTAATGACTTTACTAAGTCTGATCACCGGCATATCTAGCTTGTGCTTATTTCTAGTATTGTTAGAGTGAATGTCACTTTTAACTTTAAATTTACTTATATTTTTTCTAACATATATTACATTATCCAAAATGTATTGAGAAGCAACAGTTAGAATACCAATTTCTTTAAATTTATCTCTCAGAGATTCTAAAGCAGACATTTTATAAATAGAACGTATGGCTCGCTTCTGCAGCACAAATATTGTATTAATGTCGGCAGTTTTTCCCCATAAAAGGATTCCATATGACATCCTACTATGAAAATAACTAAAATATACTAATCGTGCCGTATCTTCGTCAGAAATTTCCCTAATTTTTCTGACTGCATATGCTGCAGAACTGAGCCTACCTGCAAGATTAACAATGTGAGGACCCCACTGTAATTTACTATCAAGTGAAATACCTAAGAATACAGTGTTGTCTACCAAATTCATCTTCTCATCATTTAATACTACATTGGTTTGGACTTGCCTAACATTGGGCAAAGTAAACTTTATACATTTTGTTTTACTAGAATTTAAAAGGAAGTTATTAACATTAAACCAATGTACTATTTTTGAGAGCGCACTGTTTACCTCGTCGTAGTTCGACTGTTGTCGCTTCACTTTAAAAATAAGTGAAGTGTCATCAGCAAAAAGCACTATCTCATTATTATTAAGTATCCTAATTAGGAAATAAGGAAGAGTTAGACAGATAATGTATGGGGCTTATGTCAAAATTTTGAAATAATTACATTTAAGTAATTAATGTTCCACTCTGAGTGCGGCAGTCATAAGTATAGGACTATAGGTACGCTGCGTTAATATTCTTATTAGTAAGAGTGTAATCCTCGCTTACTTACAGCGTGCCGAAACTCCCCGGCGCGGCGGAGTGGCAACAGGTGGACCCCGCCGCCCCGGAGCTGCGCTACCTGGAGATCGCGGGAGCTGACAGCATCCAGATGAAGTCCAGCGCCGACTTCGGGCAGAAGACGTTCTGGGACAGCCTCGGGTTCATCGAGAACGAGAACTTCAACGTTAAGATTAGGGACGAGCTGTAACCAGCGAACACTCGGAAACGAGTAGACGAACCGCCTGATGATAAGCGATAGCTGCCCACGATCCCGCTCTCTCCGTGCACTCTCCTCTACGATCGGTTAAAAATACATACAAGCGTTCACCCTGGTTTTCTATTCGGTATCGAAAGATTTAGAGCCCTTTTGCTGATCAATTTGACTGCGCGAGTCGCGACATATTATCTGACTCGCGGCGCCAGGCGTTGACCAATGACCGCACACTGCACAGGCTACAGCACGCATATTAGTTTCGAATCCGAGTCGAACGGAAATCGTGAATCAGCCTAGGTCAAGCTCCCAAGTCCCATGTACATTGTGCCGAAGCTGCCCCACACTTGTTACTTGAAACTCCTCCGGTGTTACGAATGCCCATGGACTTTGCGTCAGGCGACCCGTCCGCTCGTTCGCCCTCTATTTCATGAAAAATGTATTTTATGTTAGACATTATTTTGTCACGTGTGTAATTATTTTAAATAAAAAACCTACATTCCTTGAACATTACCTAGGTACTTGAATCTTTTTGTGGTTTCGTACTTTTATAGTTTCTTCGAATATGTGTATGATATAATAAAAATCTTTAATATAATATGTATAGTATAAAAGTATTAAATATATTTCCATTGTCTGGTACCCGTAACACAAGTCCTTCAGGTAAGTACTTAGCATGGGGCCAGACTGATGTGGTGTGAAGCGTCCATAGATATTATTATTATTATTTTAATAACAAGCCTGCTAAGTACAGAGTACAGGCACAGATTACTAAATAGTTACTAGTCGTAAATCCAGGCTTAAAAACGAAAACACTCAATCTTAAACTAACCTTTGTACGCCATGAATGATTAATCATGACATTTTAAATTCAATCCCAATTCTCAAGGAAAAATAATTTATTACAATTTGATATCAAGATTAGAGGTTGGATTAAAATTGTTACTAAGCTTCTAATAGAATAATAAAATATAAGAACAATAATAATAAATACAAAAATGTTTTATTTACCCAAAACATTCCCAACTAAAAAGACATTACACCTTCAGCTTCATGATGAAAATAACATACCTCTTTAACAGAACAAAATATGGAAGCCTTTATGGTTCCATATTATTTGTACATTATATTATACATTATATTATTGTGTTAGAGAGTTTTAAACAAAACATGACATATTAAAATGCAAGCAAAGTGACACAATAGTAACTTATAGATAATCAAGAATATAATTGTATGTGTACAAATAGTAATTATTGATATTTGAAAAACAAGGCTGTCATTAAAGTACAGATAGTCTTATTTAATAGCAGACGACCAGGTTTAATATTCAATACATTATTATGACAAAAACAGACAAAAACATACTCAAATTTATAAGTGAAATTTGTAAGCTAATCAACATCATAGCCAAAAAGCTATGGTCTACGAATAACAAAAACTAAGGAAACATAACTCCACCTCAACTGTTTTAAATTTGGTTCCTTTTCACACTAAAGTATGACAATAGCAACGAGACACTGTGTCGTCAGTCATCACTCATCACTCATCGGTCATTTAAAACTTCCGCCGTGGAACTTCGGCATGGTGTGTTTAACCACTGACACTTTTTACGAAGAACCGTTGAAAATAATTTGTCACTTGTATTAATACACAAAACTGAGACCCAAATACATGCATACTTTATGCATGTATTTGGGTCACATTTTGTAGGCTTGTGGAACAAATTTTTGACACAGTTACTCTTCCCTAGTTTTTATTATTTGAAGCCAAAAACATGTTTTTTTTTTACTTTTTCTCAAAATTTATTACCTTTAGTAATAAGTTATGTTTCTAAACTAGAATACAAAAATATTTAACTTCAATTACCCCCTCGATACACTTAATGTATCTCATTATTTTCCAGTGGCTTTTATACAAAAATACTTTTTAAGCACCTACCAAACTTTCTAATTTAAAAAAAATTAGATAGGAATAATTGTTATTTCAATAGAAAATGCAACAACCCATTCTAAGGACACAAAAAAATCACAAAATCAGACTTATAACACAAACACTGTGGTATTGTTTAACAATAATAAGGCAGACACCCACAGACCACTTGCAAACAATTCCATGTACATTTTTGTTCAACATGACTCATTATTGCATAAGCTAACTTGTAAATACACATTGTATACATGGAAAGATTAAAATTAGACCTTGGACATTCTTACAGGTTAGTGTAGGAAAAACATTAAATGTAAACTAAAATTTGCTCCCTTACTCTAATCATCTTTCTTGTCTCCTCCCCCGATGGTGACCTTCTTCTGTAGCTTGCTATGCTCCTCGGCGAGCCTGTCGTATTCACGGTTGAGGCTCTCGGCCTGCGATTTCACAGCTTCTTTGTCCTTCTTAGCCACGGACAATTCTTTCTCCAATTTTAAGATCTTGCTCTCGAGAACTTCGATTTCTTTCTTGTGGGCCTCATCGCCGACGCCCTGGTTCGACAGCAGGCTCTTGGCGGCGACGGTCGCGCTCTGAGCCTGACGGAAGCTGGCCTCGGACTGCGCCAGGAGCGCGGCCAACTCCGAGATCATTTGGATCAATCGACGGATCACGATCAAAAGGAATAGGGAAATGCCGGATATGTAGAAGTTCCTTTGGGCGCGGAACAATCTCATGTTGCCTTGCATTTCGGCGTCGAGATGCTGGTGGTCGGTCGCCTCGAGGCTCGAGTACTTCTGCATCTCGCGGATGGCATCCAGAAGACACAAGATTAGCACTCCGATCAGCACCAGGAAATATATCGACGCTTGCCCGCTTATGTACGCGAGGAATTTGGACTTGAAGAATTTGTTCCATCTCGAGGGACTCGCGATCGGCAAAGTGAGCAGCAGTACGAAAGCTATTTCGGCGTAGAGGAAAGTCGCTATTATTGTCCACTGAAGACTCATCTTGAAATGTGTTTAGAACTATTTCCTTTTATCAATTTAACACAGACTCTGAACAGACACTCCGAGCACTGAATGACGAAAATTAGGAGATTGAAGACTTATATTTCCAGAATATCGGTGACTCAAAAGAACACGTATGTACCTCCTACGTCACAGATGACGGTGTTAAAATGACAGTTCAAAGTCTAATGAGCAGTGCTTGAGGCATTTTCTTATTTTTTTAATTTGATTGTCAAACAGTTTCCATTTTAGTAACTAGATGGCGTAGATAACTATCGGTAATACCAGGCAATACCATCAATAATTGCTACAAAAGTGGGCAAAAGAATGTAAAACTTGATACATATTTATATATATATATATATATATATATATATATATATATATATATATATATATATATATATATATATATATATATATATATATATATATATATATTAATTTGAAAAAGACACGAAGATATTCCAATACAAGACAAGGTTTTATTATTTCAGCGTGTTCCTAAACTATTACCAGTACACTGGCATAATCGCTTAGGCCAATGATCGCTTAGGTTTAAAATATTTTGATTTATGTCACACTTGACAGTACACTGGTATTTTTTGGAAACACACCCATATAGTCAGTGATGCCAACCTGCAGATAATTTTAGATCGGTGAGCTCGGAACAATAACTACAGCATGGAAGTCGGAGTAAAATAAAAGCCGAGCCACCTATATATTTTTATGTATAAATGTCAATTAGCATGTCATAGGTGTGAATGAAACAGAACAATGCTGTTTGTTCTTATTATTTTTGAACGTGAAAAACGTGAAAAAACGGGGGAAATTATTTGAAAGAGCTAATCTCACGAACTACTAGAGTAATTTTTCTGTTATTTTTCACCGTAAGTAAGTAGACTACGTGAAGGATCATAGGCTATTTTTTATGGAGTAATTTGTCTGTGAAATATCTAATTTACGCTGGCGAAGCCAAGCGGTCACGACATCACGCGTAAATGGCTGGACCCATTTTGCTGAAATTTGGTATAAATATACTTTGAGTCCCGAAAAAGAACATAGGATACATTTTGTCCCGGAATAATGTACGGTTACTGCACAATATACTTGTATGATTTGCGCGTAAACTATTCAATCTATTTTGATGAAATTTGGCATGGAGATACTTTGAGCCTCGGGAAAGGACAAGGAATACTAATTTTGTCCCGGAAAATGTACGGTTCTCGCACAATAAACTTTTATGATTATCACCTAAACTATTTTATCTGTTTTGATGAAATTTGGCATGGAGATTGGAGATACTAATTTGAATCTGGGACAAGGAATGTTTTTTGTCCCGGGAAAATATGCAGTTCCCACACTATATACTTTTCTGATTTGCACGTAAACGATTCAGTCGATGTACGGGAACAACTATTAAAACTACTATTAAAGTAAAAAGGGAACAACTATTAAAGTCCACGCGGACGAAGTCGCGGGCAACAGCTAGTTAATTATAATAGCAATCAAAAATAATAGTCATTCAAAACGTAATGAATTAATGAAGCACTATAATATTATCCCATCAATGAAGCGGCACCCGGCTGTTGCATAACTATTATATTATAAATCTATTGTGTCTGCGATTCCCATGATCGAGGTAATAATAATTAGTATTTACGTGGACTCTCCGGGCGAGCACACCCGCGCGGCGCGCCTTGACGACGCCCAATTCGCAACGTGCAGCAGAAATCGTAATATTTTAATTTCGCCATAACATTAAAACCAAACGTCCAATTTTAATCATTCAAAGACCAAATATTATCTACATTAACTGTATTTAGTAATGAAATAATTTATTTTGATAAGAATTAATGCCATGAGTAAAATAAAGGCATTTAAATGTAGTCCAAAAACATTTCAAGATTTTTTAATATAAAAATGGTTATTGTGCCTCACTCAACATAGATAAGTATAGTGTGTCGCGGACTTTTTTGTAGATATTTAAAAGATCTACAATTACTTAGAAAATTTTATGGTTCTATCTTTTATAGTTTAGGCAGCGTACGCGAAAAAAGTAACATTTCTGGTTGATTTTTTACACCTTGCATCCGAAAATCCCAAATATCTTACAGAACCCTATTTTTTTCCAAAATAAAATTTAATCTATGTTCAGCAGAATTAATGCAGAATTCTAATGGTAAAAGAATCTTTGAAATCGGTCCAGTAGTTTCGGAGCCTATTTAAGACAAACAAACAATCAAATCTTTCCTCTTTATAATAGTAGTGTAGATTGCAATGATAATTTTTTGTAAGTGTAATTTGTATGGTGAAGTAAAAGTCGCAAAATAAATATTGTCCACTTTATTCGCCTTTTCTACACTACTATTATAAAGAGGAAAGATTTGATTTTTTGTTTGTTTGTTTGTTTGAGTCGAATAGGCTCCGAAACTACTGGACCGATTTGAAAAATTCTTTTACCATTGGAATCCTGCATTATTTCTGCTGAACATAGGCTAATTTTTATTTTGGAAAAATATAAGGTTCCGTAAGATATTTGGGATTTTCGGACGCAAGGTTTAAAAAATCAACCAGAAAAGTTACTTATTTTGCGTACGCTGCCTAAACTATAAAAGATAGAGGCATAAAATGTTCTAAGTAATTAAAGATCTTTTAAATATCTACAAAAAAGTCCGCGACACACTATACCTATCTATGTTGAGTGAGGCACAATAACCATTTTTTTATTAAAAAATCTAGAATTTTTTTTGGACTATATTTAAATGCGTTTATTTAAATTATGCTATTGACCTTTATCAAAATAAATTATTTCATCACTAAGTACAGTTAATGTAGATAATATTTGGTCTTTGAATGATTAAAATTGGACGTTTGGTTTTAATGTTATGGCGAAATTAAAATATTACGATTTCTGCTGCACGTTGCGAATTGGGCGTCAAGACGCGATGCGCGGGTGTGCGTGCGGTAGGGGAGAGATTTAATTATCTGACTCGCCCGGAGAGTCCACGTAAATATTACCTCGATCGTGGGAATCGCAGACACAATAGATTTTCAATAGTTATGCGACAGCCGGGTGCTGCTTTATTGATTTGATATAGACTATCGTGCTTCATTATTATAATCCTAATTTCAAAAAAGCTTTAAAAGTTATGACTACGAAAGTAATATTTTTAGAACTTTTTAAAATAAGTTTTGAATGACTATTATTTTTGATTGCTATTATAATTAATTAATTTCTTTAACTATAAATCTCCAATAGCGGCAGCCGGCTGCCAGCATAACAATTGAAGATCTATTGTGTCTGCGATACCCACGATGCCGATGCACGATGGAAGTATTAATGCATATTTTTTAATCCACACTATTTCTGCTGAATATAGGCTATATTTAATGAGAGAAAAAAGGGAACCGTATTAAGTGTTAATAATTGTGTGAAAAATCTACCAAAATATTCCTTCTTCCTTATCCATACTAATATTATAAATGCGAAAGTATCTCTGTCTGTCTGTCTGTCTGTCTGTCTGTCTGTCTGTCTGTCTGTCTGTCTGTCTGTCTGTCTTGCTTTCACGCCAAAACTACTGAACCGATTGCAATGAAATTTTGTACACAGTTATTCTAGAGTCTGAGAAAGGACATAGGCTACATTTTGATGTGGGAAAATATCTTATTTCCATGAAAATATCGATGAAAATGAATTCGCATTGCGCGTGGCCAGCGCTCATCCCGGGGGTCCTGGGTTCGAGTCCCGCAGGCGGAACAAAAAGTTTTCAATGTTCCTGGGTCTTGGATGTGTATTAAAATAAAATTTCAAAGATCTTAAACATATTTTATGTATAATATTATAAAAAATCCAGAAATATATCGATGCAATGAACATTTTAGTTCTAATACGATTCAGCAGATGGCGTTTTAATTTTTACTTTATTGTAACATAGAACTAATCATACTTATTAGTTAGTATGTTTTTGTTTATCTATACTATAATATTATAAATGCGAAAGTATCTCTGTCTGTCTGTCTGTCTCGCTTTCACGCCAAAACTACTGAACCGATTGTAATGAAATTTTGTACACAGATAGTCTAAAGCCTGAGAAAGGACATAGGCTACTTTTTAACTGGAAAAAGGGGTTGTAAGGGGGTGAAAATTCGTAAATTTGGTCAAATTAAGTTAGTTCCAAAAACTCAAAATAGATGGCGCCAAGATTCCCCTAGATCGCGCTATCGCTTGCTCATGCGTATTTCTATAAGAGGTGGTACCATGTTGAAATGCGTTTTTCGATTCTTTCGATTGTTATAAGTACACGTTATTAACTAATAACTCACCTACCAACTTAGATATCAAATTCAAAAACAACAGCGCCAAAACTACTGAACCGATTGTAATGAAATTTTGTACACAGATAGTCTAAAGCCTGAGAAAGGACATAGGCTACTTCTTACTGGAAAAAGGGGTTGTAAGGGGGTGTTTATGCGTAAATTTGTTCAAATTAAGTTAGTTCCAAAAACTGGAACAGATGGCGCCAAGAGTCGCCTAGATCGCGCTATCGCTTGCTCATATGTATTTCTATAAGAGGTGATACCATGTTGAGTTAATATTTGCGATTCTTTCGATTGTTGTACATGTTATTAAATAACTCACCTACCAACATAGATATCAGAAACAGTCTACCAATAATAAATAGTTTATGGGCATTGGGCAAAGCTAAGGTTGTGTAATGCATTATGCAGCTAAGTTGTGTAACGCTAAATAAGCTTTAAAATTTGGTTTAATTAATTAAATTAATTAAGTAAAAAAAAATCATATTATGTGCACACTACACGGCTGTTTTGGGTATTTTGATTTAAGGGGTACCAGGGTTTTAAAAAGCTTTTGACACCAATTTTGTTGACACCGCGCGCTATAAACTGAAGTCCACGCGGACGAAGTCGCGGGCAACAGCTAGTATTTAATATTTACAAAGAAATTAGTAATAATCGTCACACTCCGCTCCGCTCCATCCTGATTCCACTCTGATCCTAACTGCCCTGTGCCCAGCTCCACCACGCTCCCACTACGCTCGCCTCCGCTTTCCCATATATTTTACATGAAGTTCCTTTTACCTCCGATCACATTGTTTCCACTGACGCAGAGCGGAGATTTCGAGATTTGTGATAGGCCAATTGGTTATTTTTGCACCGCTAAGCTCCGCTTCGCTACAATGGAAACACACCTTCAATCGACCAGGCTGGCCAGTGTCTTGTCATAGTATCATGAAGATTTCCTTCAACCTAAGAGCGTCCAATAAATACATATGATTTAGAAAACATTATTGGTACGTAGTGAGTATCGAACCGGCAGCATCCCCCGAACGAGGTGGCGGCTAAAGTCCACCATCGACACTCCTTAACGATAAAGACGTGATCACAGACTACTTAGGGATACTACGTATGACGTGATTTATTATGGTGTACTATACTAGACTAGACGTTACAATAAATAAAATATTTCTCATAATAAATTTGATATATTTATAATGATAAATTAGATATTTCACAGACAAATTAGTCCAAAAAAATAGCCTATGATCCTTCACATGGTCTACTTCTTATCTGTGCTAAAAAACAGAAAAATTGCTCCAGTAGTTCGTGAGGTAAGCGCTTTCAAATAATTTCCCCCCGTTTTTGCTATATTTTCCTCTATTTCTTCGCTCCTATTAGTCTTAGCGTGATAAAAAATAGCCTATAGCCTTCATCAATAAATGGGCTATCTAACACTGAAATATTTTTTTAAATCGGTATAGTAGTTCCTGAGATTAGCGCGTTCAAACAATCAAACAAACAAACTCTTCCACTTTATAATATTAAAGTTTAGATGTCGGCCCACCGGCTTCGCCCGCTTTACTTTTCCCGTGGTAAAAAGAAGCCTATGTGTTATTCTGATGTATAAGCTATATTACTGTAAAGTTTCATTAAAATCCATTCAGTAGATTTTACGTGAAAGAGTAACGTCCATAGTAAGAGTAAACATCCATAGTCCATACTCACAAACTCGCATTTATAATATTTAAAATAGGATAGATCTTTACTTAACTAAAATCATGTAGTTTTATACGTTAGCAGAGTAGCACGTTATACGTTAGTTACGTTAGCAGAGTAGTAAGGTTTTATCTCATAAATTATATAACCTAATATCGATATATACCCATCACTAGCAACATCTTTAACTTGTGACAACCTACATAATAACGAAACAGAACATTACATAATGTCTCTTTCTTGCGCACTATCAATACCGTATGTAAAAAAAGCTAAAAATATATGCACTGTATTGCTATTTTAGCCCGGCTTCCATGCTTTAGTTATTGTTCCGAGTCGGTGAGGAACCAATAGAAAATCTAGAAATGTCTATCCTTACGCCATCTAGTTAAGATTGTTAAAATTAAAATTAACAAATATAAATGAAAATCCCCCATTTCTAGAGTACAGACTACAGACTATCTAAGTCTGTCAACAAAGTGAAGAAATTAAAAAGTAGCAACATCGTAGTGTCATCCCTTTCAATTGGAGCAAAGGACTCGTTTCCAGCTCCCAATAAATTAAGAAAAAAATCCCTTTCAATGCTTTCAAATCAAATCAATCTATCATTGAGCAAGCCGTACATATACACGGTTATGAGAATTTAAAGTTTTTAAAACCAACTTACAAAAAGAAATTCCACCAAAAACATTAAATCATCTAAAAATGTTGCCAAGAGTCAAGACGAGAACATTTAATATAGATAAGGTTCACTCGGCGTAACTTGGCGGTAGCGGTCATTGACTCCCTGTCAAAAACTTTCCATTTTCTATACAAAGCCGCGTTTGACAACATCTGACACATTATTGTCAATCGCGGTTTATATAGAAAATGACAAGTTTTTGACAGGGAGTCAATGACCGCTATCGCCCAGTTACGCCGAGTGAACCAACATCTGACACATTATTGTCAATCGCGGTTTATATAGAAAATGACAAGTTTTTGACAGGGAGTCAATGACCGCTACCGCCCAGTTACGCCGAGCGAACCTTAGTTCGTGATCTATAATACTACCTCAATGGTTCGTTGTGTCAAAAAGTAGTGGATCTCATGTTACTTAAGTTTCTAACCTTATATAATACCGTAAATTGGGGGTACTAGGGTCTGCAGGGAGAAAGAAGACGACCGGCCTATGCAAGCCCCCCATGTGGGGCCTCTGTTCGGCCTAGGGGGACAAGAAACCCCAACAGTGTGGGCCTGCTTTGGGTGAGCAGGCAAGCGCGGACGGAAGTCACGGAAGACATGTAATAGGCCCTCGCGTCTCCGTCCTGCGCGAAAGTAGGAACACGGTCGGGTTTTAGTGGGTACAGCTGCGGCCACTTACCATCTCTTCGGCCGTAGCAAGTCCCACATACCCCGGTGGTCCTTCCCCAACGCTACCGGGGATGTGTAATAGCATTTCCCGACCAAAAAAAAAAAAAAAGGGTCTGCAGGGAGAATGGGGGATTTTCCTATTTTTTTTTATTTGATTGTCAAACAGTTTCCATTTTAGTAACTAGATGGCGTATGGGTAGACAACTATTGGTAATACCAGGGAATACCATCATACCACCGCTACAAAACTGGGCAAAAGAATGTAAAACTTGATACATTTCAACTTGAAAAAGACGCATTCCAATGAATAGGATAAAAAAGTTATTATAACGATGTTTTAGCTAAAATTCACCGAAGAAATAGCCCTATTTACCGATATTCACACCATATGTCACAGGAATTATACATTTTGGTTTTGACAACATTTTACCTGCACTTGTGCAAGATAACGGATATTTAATGGCTAATATTTTACCAATTATGAATATCAAAAACCCAAAAACCACAATTTGGGAAAAAATAATAAAAACCACACCAACAATAAAAAGTAGAAGAAGTTTGAAAGTGACATGCCCGCCAAAACTCTTTCAGTTGTCAAGTTTCAGTTTGACAAGTATTTATTATGTCAGCGTGTTCCTAAACTATTACCAGTGTACTGGCCTAATCGCTTAGGCCAATGATCGCTTAGGTTTAAGATATTTTGATTTATGTCACACTTGACAGTACACTGATATTTTTTGGAAACACAACCCATATATAGTCAGTGATGCCAACCTGCAGATAATTTCAGATCGGTGAGGAACCAATAGAAAATCTAGAAGTGTCTATCCTTACGCCATCTAGTTAAGATTGTTAAAATTAAAATTAAAAAATATAAATGAAAATCTCTCATTGGGTCAAAAGCGTGACCTTTTTAGAAAACCTAATTTCCCATAGTATTTTAATTTTACACTCTATGGTAAGCTTTTTTATTTAAAGCTTACAACATTTTTTATATATTCTGGCAACATTTGCTCGTCCTGTCATTGAATTTGATGAAAATAACGGTCTTCAAAGAGTTGAGTCAAAATCGTCTGAAATTTGCTCCGAAAAACATTTTAATTTTTTTTACTTATTTGGAATAATTGTCTGAAAGTGAACATCGCATCCGTAGTAGCAGATATTCAGGCATTGAATAAGTAAGAAAGTAAGTGGATTTAAGTATTTTTTTAAATAGTATTTAAATTTTTTATCACTAAGGTAGTTTTAAGAAAAAATCGGGGTGTAAAGGGTCGTATGTGGGGGAAATTGGGCCGAATATGGGTTTAATAGGGACCTAATTTGGATGAATTGGGACGCCTATGGGTGAATTGGGTCTTTATGGATAGGGTTGTCACGATGGATATATTCTAGTATTATTATTTTATCATCATTGTTCGTACAGGTGTTTGTTGTTTAAAGGGGAGAAAAACCATGCTTCGGCACGAATGGACCGGCTCGACCGGATACATACCATCACCTCATAGAAAACTAGCGTGAAACAACGCATGCGTTGTGTTTTGCTGAGTGCGTGAGGGATTGGGAATGTTAAAGATCAAGAACGCAAGTCGCAACACCAGACGAGTTACAAGACGATGAAGAAGAGTGACTCAATATTTATATAAAAATATAATAATAATGTGATAATGCTTGATTGGATGTGTTGTTTGATTTTGTACTATTTCTTGTATAATATATACCTCATACCTATAGGTACAGCTATGCCAAAAACATTATTTCATATAAGTACCTACCTGAGTAGGTAGTACCTATTTGGAAACATCAGGAAAGTGGCAGCCCTAGCAAAAATGTCTATTATATATTATGTCTATGATTAACCCCATATGCGTCCCTTTTCACCCCAGACTGTGGGTGAATTGGGTCTAGTAAGTTTTTGGACCTTTTTGTATATTTTATTTAATAAACTAAAATTGTAATGTATTGCAAACAAAACTAGGAACCACCGGAACTCAATGATAAAATTTTTTCTTATTAATCTTAAGATAATCCATAAAAATCAATGTTAAACTTGGAAAGTGACCCGATTCCCCCCATTTTACGGTATGTATACTCAGACGTTAATGTAAAAACGCAGCGCTGCTTTATGGGATGAAGACAAGAAACAAGCATGCCTAGCGGGCCACGGCCCGCGGGTGGCCGCGCCGCGCCCGCGCCGCCCGCCCGCCGGGCGCACGCCGCACGCTTAACGCAGCGAATGACTCTTGAAAAAAAATTACACATGACTGAGTTTTGACATTGACAGCTATTTCTGTTTTTTTTCTGACGTCATCTTCAGTCATCTTGCTAAAAAGTCGATGTGCAAAATTCTGAAAACTAACAAAAATCCTACAGGAACACCTGTATAAAAAGTTAATAATATAACGATTAAATACGGCATAGCACTATGGCGGATCCAAAATATGAAAATCTTCCTGGCATTGTAACTATTACAGCTCAAAACAAAATATCGATTTTTGTGCGGGTACCCAATACAAAACGACTTTTTCCGTTTTTTAGGCCTACGACCAGCCCGATGTATATGAAACCGGGGATCTGCCGGAGGCCGATCAGCCCGAAACTGCCGAAGAGGAGGAAAACGAGTGCATCGAACAGTTGCACTTGTCCGTGAAGGACTCTTTTAACAAATTTAAAGGAAAGTTCTTAACGGGCACCGTCGACTTCTCCGATAGATTAAGCAGGAAGACCAGAATAGGATACAGGTAAAGCTTTTCTTTGTAACTAGTTTAATACTTTACAAAATAATTGACTGTCTGCCTCCGACAAATTGTTCATTAGCCAAAGAACTTTTAAATATTTTTTTTATAAGATTATGACATATAGGAGGAAAACTTAAACAATTTTGTTTCTCTGTAAATATAAAGATTTAATGTATAAGCAAACAGTAAAACATTTAAAACTATATGTACAACTAAATAAAATAATAATAGAATAACATAAGTACTAGGGATTGCAATCCGGTGTCATTTTCAATCCGGACCAGATTTGACCGGATTCCCATCAATCCGGCCAGATCCGGGTGGATCCGGCCGGATTGATGAAACTGAACTAAGAAGCGGAAATCATTCTATTTTTGCTTTGCCGAACTTCTAGCGCTCCAAAGAGTAGTAAGTATAATAGCCTGCAAGAGTGGAATGGCGAAGGTTGGTATCCTTAGCGATTCCAAATCGGCTGTCCAGGCTCTCATTCTTAGTTCCTCTCATCACCTGGCAGTGCAAACAAGGGCGGCCCTTCAAAAACTGCATCGCAGAGGCGGGAGGTTTCCCTGTTTTAGATTAAGGTGCACGCAGGTTTGAGAGGGCATGAGAGGGATGACCAATTAGCCAAGGAGGCCGTGCTGGGATTGAAAAGGAAGCCTGACTACGATCTGTGTCCTGTTTCATTCGTCAAACATATCTTAAGAGTGGATACGATTGAGGAATGGGACAGAAAATATGAAGTGGGCGGGACGGCTGGAGTCACGAAGCTCTTTTTCCCAAGACGTGTTGCTGCTGCATACAAAATAGTAAAGAAAACAGACATCCTACACTACACCTTTTCAGCTTCTCATGAAAGACTAGTGTACTAATCGGCCTCATTGTCATTTGTCAGCAAAATAGAATCATAAAAAAGCGAGAAAAAGCTTTTTCACTAGGGGTAACACATTTAAAGTAAATTATTCATGCAACAACCACATCAGTTTGCCACCAATTGCTAACACCGGATCCGGTCGCCGGATCTGGTATATTGGGACCGGATCCGGTACCCGTAAAATGATGCCGGATCCGGTGATTTACCGGACCCGGTTATCCGGATTGCAATCCCTAATAAGTACCTGTAAATATAAAGAAACGACAATTACGTTTATAATTTAAATCCTCCAAATTGAACACAAAATATATTTTCTCTTAGAACATTTTTTTCAGTTCTTACAAACTTGACATTGCCGTCCTTCAAAATTAAAATATTTTACTTTTCTGTCGCAAACATACCAGATTACTCTAAATAAGAAGTTTTAAACTTACATGTTTATAATGTTCACTAATAGATCCGGAGAATGGGAACTAGCAGCTGAAGGTGAGCCAGAAAGTACCCTGGAACGCTACAACCGACTGAGGTGTGAGTTCTCGGAGTTGCTGGAACAAGTGACAGAACAACAGAACAAAGCTACTGAGAGTGAGAAGGTAATAATTGATTCTTTTGTATAACATAATCATTTTCAATATGTTGGATTTAAAATTGTTAAAATTAGAAAAAAATACATGAAACCATAATTGTAACAAAAATTTTGGGAATCGGTTCACAAATGGCGGAGTAATCATTGAACATACATATATAATATCCACGGCCAAACATATTATAACCTACTCCTTTTTGTAAGTCGGTTAAAAAGCTGATTTATTTCGATTTTTAGGATGAACATTCCAAATTAGCAGCGCAGATCAACACAACAAAGAAACTCCTTGAAGAACTAAAGCTAGAAGAGGGAGAACATATTGATCCAAAGGCAGAAAAATTAAAGTTAGTATTTAGCCTAAAATACTGTATGGACTACAGACTACTACTACTTCTAATGTAGAGCTGGTTAAAAAAAAACAATAACATAATATCTTATATCTTTAAACAAGCAATTGTATATATGTATATATATGTATAATAGGAATCTCGGAATCGGCTCCAATGATTTCCATGAAATTTAGTATATAGGGGGTTTCGGGGGCAATAAATCGATCTAGCTAGGAATCATTTGTAGAAAATTACATTTTATTCGTATTCTATCGAATACCGAGCAAAGCTCGGTCAAATAGCTAGTTTTAATATAATATGCTGAATACACATGAATAATAGCATAATACATATTACAATAAAATAAAATAATGGCAATAGCTAGGCACTTGAAATATTCAAAAAATCCTTAATTATATGTATTTGTACTTTAATATTTAATAATAAAATAAATATTTAAGTGGGCTCCTATACAAAATACACCAGTTTTTGCCTACTTTCGCTCTATAACGGTACAAAACCCTTCATGCATGAGTCCAACTCACACTTGCCCAATTTTGTCCAGTTTAGGCAGAGCAACGGGAAACCCAGAATACTGCGACAATAAGCATAAGCTGTAAAAACGTGTAAACACTTTTTTATAAGGGGGACTAAGTTTATTTCACACATTTCATTATGTTTGTGAACATTTTTTGCAGAGAATATCTGACTACCAATAGCAAGAAGAAGCAGGGAGAAATTGTGACCACACACCTCAAACTGAAGCCCGAAGTGAACCTCGCCCAGACCGCCAGGATAGCCCAGTTGGAGCACAGGTACTGTATTTAAATGAAAATAAAATAAGCCTTTATTCAGATACTTACATTTTGTTTCTTTTACATATTAATTAACTTTATACAGTAATTATTATTATCTACATCTGTACTTAGATACCCAGCAAATGAGCAGACTATTGTCAGAACCATAAGACGAGATAGGAAATTTTATAATAGCACACAAAATGTCTATGCAGTTCATGCCATGTCACAGATTAGAAGACAAAATATGCTAGTAATGCGATTGTAGGCAGTTGTCACTCGCCAACAAGTTTAAGACTTTTTATGTATACCTATGGAAGTGCTTGGGAATACAAATATTGTTTAAGATGCTGGATGGTTAACATGACTCATTCTTTAAACTATATTGCATCATTCAACTCCAGAGTTTTTAATAACTGTTATTATTTCATCATATTATTAAGACACAGACTAAGAGATATGGGATTACAGAAATTATCAAAATGCTGACTCATAAGTTATAATATATTGTTTGTCAATGTTGTGACTTGCAGATTACACAAGTTGGAGCAGGCAGCCGGTGTGAGGGATGAGGAGGCATTCCAAAGACTGCAAGCTGCTACGGGCGAGGTGAAAAACTATAAACAATTGTTTAAAATCATGCCTTTGCGACATTCATGCCTACTATGTAGTACATGCATAGTGTCATTTTCAGTCTTGCATTGTCTATAATTAATATGTGAAGTATTATAATAACACCCCATGCCGGTTTTGGTGACAGTGGCCGGTTTCATTGAAACCAGGCCTGTCACGCAGGACTCAAGGTAATTTTATGTTTCCTAACTATGCACAGTAGACAAGAGCACTCTCTATTCCTTTTAATGACGCGATTGGTGGCAGGCGCAGGACCGACTTTTTACATGCCCATCCAACACATGGATCATCTTACTCGTCAGTCTTATTTTCATATTAGGTTTGGAGCCAATAGGAGATTTTTAGTTATAATAAACTAATTCAATGTCGTATGCAGGCAACCCTGTGCGCTGCGGCGGCGTCGCTGTCGTCGCAGGCGGCGCTGCTGCGGCCCGCGGAGCTGGTGGCGGCGGAGGCGCGCGTCGCGGCGCTGCTCGCCAACGTCGACGCGCTCAAGGCCGCCGTCAAGCCCGCCGAGCCCGACGTCGAGGCTAAGGTGATTGCTGTCTTAGCTTTACTTGCTGTTCATTTAACTGTTTTCTACTATCAGGAAAAGTTTATTCTAAGGGTAACAAAAATCCATAAAGTATGTCTTGATTTTAAACCCCTCCCCTGTTTTTTTTTTCTCAAAAATTGTCAAAATACTGTTTTCTTTTCCGCATGACTGAAGAAACAGATGCCTGTCACCTAATCGTATGGCGCTGGTCACTGAACACTGTCACGCTATTTTTGTTCAATGCCACAGTTAGAAGTTAGCAAAATCGAAAGACATCACAACGAAGCGGTTAAGATTAGCTTCGATTAATTAGCAGCTAACATACCTAAAGTTATTAAAAATTGTTGTATGTTTCAGGTGAATGAGCTACATAAGCTATTGAAACAAGTCGACGGCATCTCGCACGGCGAGATCTTAGAGAGGATGGAAGCTCTCGAGGCGTTACATAATCAGGGTATGTTTCAATATCTAATGGATGTCGCACACTATTAACTCGCGTTTCACAGGAACTGTACTTTTAAAAAAAAAAAAACAATTCTGGCCATTGCTGGGATGTGGATAAGTGAAGAGGTAGCGGACTGATATTTAATTTTTCATTGTATTAAGTAGGAAGGAGTTTACATTTATCACACATTATTGCTTTTAATAAAGAAGTCGCATATTATATGCGATTGGTGTCACCAAACGCATATATTTTATATGCCATACCAATTTAGTGGAGTAAAGATGCAAATTCTATTATTTTGCAGCGAGCAATTTTGGGCAGTCCCTCACCGAGCTGGAGACACTGCAGAGCACCATCGCCGGCGGCGTGCAGAATAATAAGGAGCTGCTGCAGGGCATACAAGAGGTCTTCGCTCACAACATCGACAGCTTGCAGAAAGAAATTAAAAAGTTAGACGAGAGAATCGGCAAACTCGCCGCGGCATGATAGCACCGCCGACAGGAGACCTGGGTTGCTAAATTTAGAGTATACTTTTTCTAAATAGAGAAAAATATAAAAACGCTTATAAATTGTTATTTATGAAATATTTTAATCGTTTGTTCTATGGATCAATTGTTTAATATTGATTACATAAACAATGTAACCACTCTTAATTTTTGTAGCATTTTTCAAATAGCTGAATGCAATACATATTATTATGTTTGTAAAATCTGAAGTAATTTTCACTATTGCATATTTACCAGATTTTAAATAACCCAATACAGTTATGCAGAAAATGCTTGGGACTGTAATCTCTCACTGTGTTGCTTAATTTTCTTCTTAATTGTATTTTTTATCTTTTAAGTATTATCGATAGATTGAAATAATTTATTTACTAAATAAATTAGTTCATTATCTCATCTATTTGTTATTTAATCCTTCGATCGTGGATTCATGGAAATCTATTGTTATTCTATTGTGTCTCGCTCACCAGTCACCGGTGAGCTTATGGGGCTTGATGGGTTAATATTAGAATTTAGAAAGGTGCGTGTTATATTATGATGATCGGTACAGTAGTTGCCCAGGTCACATTGGCTAACATTTTATTTAAAACACTAGAGGTACTCTTAGGGTCAATTTATACTAGCACAGAGTCGAAGCGCATCGAAGCGAATTATTAAATCTGAACATAACAAATTCAACCTTAATTAACTCCAAAGCCTTAACGCACATATTTGATATTACTTCTGAGAATTTAACCACCGCTTTTTGGTGCGCACGCATTATCGCGCATCCAAGCGCACACAAATGAATCTACGCGTCATCACTATAGACACTCTGGCGAATCCGCGCGCATTCGTTCGACTTGTTGCGAAATTAGACGCTTCGACGCGCTTCGACTCTGCGCTAAATTGACCCTTAGACTTAGATACAGTAAAAGCTAGACTTCGCCGACTGCAGAGCTGTAGTTAAAAAAAAAACGGCCAAGTGCGAGTTGGGCTCGCCCATGAAGGGTTCCGCAGCAGCAATAAGATTTATTTCTATGAAATTAAAAGGTTTTCGACTTATTTTTATATTTCAGTTGATTTAATGAAAGTTAAATTAAGGTTTACCATTTAAAAAAAAAACTACTTGCTAGATCTCGTTCAAACCAATTTTTTTTTTTTTTATTTATAGAAGGGGGCAAACGAGCAAACGGGTCACCTGATGGAAAGCAACTTCCGTCGCCCATGGACACTCGCAGCATCAGAAGAGCTGCAGGTGCGTTGCCGGCCTTTTAAGAGGGAATA
The DNA here is from genome assembly GCF_905147365.1 of Aricia agestis. Taxonomy (NCBI): domain Eukaryota; kingdom Metazoa; phylum Arthropoda; class Insecta; order Lepidoptera; family Lycaenidae; genus Aricia; species Aricia agestis. The sequence goes on from NC_056418.1 coordinate 242,492, forward strand.
GGGTAATAGGGGAGGGTAGGGATGGGAAGGGAATAGGGGAGGATAGGGAAGGGAATTGGGCCTCCGGTAAACTCACTCACTCGGCGAAACACAGCGCAAGCGCTGTTTCACGCCGGTTTTCTGTGAGAACGTGGTATTTCTCCGGTCGAGCCGGCCCATTCGTGCCGAAGCATGGCTCTCCCACGTAAAATTTTCGTTGGTAGTTTTTATAGTAATGTACATCATATATTTTTTTTAGAGTTATCATGCCCCTACTTTAGAAGTTAGAGGGGGGGACACACATTTTACCACTTTGGAAGAGAAGGATTTTCGCAAACTATTCAGGTTAGAAAAAAATATTCGAAACCTCAATATGATTTTTGAAGACCTATTATCCATAGATACCCACACGCATAGGTTAGACGAAAAATATTTTTTTTTGTTACAGTTGTACCTATGTGAACCCCTAAAATTTTTGATAATTTTTCCATTTTTGTATCAAAATCTTAATGCGGTTCACAGACTACATCTACTTACCAAGTTTCAATAGTATAGCTCTTATAGTTTTGGAGAATAGTGGCTGTGACATTCGGACGGACAGACAGACATGACGAATCTATAAGCTTTTTTCCATTTGGCTACGGAACCCTAAAAAGCTGGGTTTTAGTATTGCCAGAGACTTAGTATATCTGGTCGCTGGTATTGCATAAAAAATTACATGAGAATTAATTTCAGAGCTGATGAAAATTAGCCTATTATGGGCCAACGCTAAAACTCGCTCGGGCGCACGCTCGCGTATGTATAAATGAAAAATAGTATGGGCAGCGCAGGCGCGTGCGACGGAGCGCGGACGCGGGCGAGGACGCTGCCCATACTATTTTTCATTTATACACACGCGAGCGTGCGCCCGCGCGAGATAGCATTGGCCCTTAAACTTACTTTAAACTAATAAAATTAATAAAAAATCTAAATGGTAAGAAAAGAAAAGATTTTGTGGGCTTTTGTTTATATTTTAAAATACGTCTTAGAACCTAAGCTTCTGGAAGAACCACTTGTTCTTGCCGCTCTTGTATCTCTCCTCGAATCGCACTCTCGTGTTGAAACGGAGCTTCTTGCGTTTCGCGGGGTCTTTGAGGTCCTTTGCACTGAACTTCTCGAAGCTGAAGTCAACTGAGTAACGGGTTGGCATGAGGTGGTTGTAGTTTACAACCTGAAATAAGAAAAAATGTCTGATGAAAAGAGAATAATAATGTAGCTTGTTTCTAAATTTAAGCTTTTTAGTGATTTACTTTTACACATAAAAATGACCTGTATTCTTAGTGACAATCTGAGGTTTTGGAGGCATATACAAAATGTTAATAACATAAACCAGTAGTAACAATTAAAATTGGAATAAGAGAAAAGACTAAAATAACAAGCACAGGTGCAAGCGAGAAATATGAGTCATGACGTAAAATTGTTATGATGTGAATTATGAATGAATGTAGCGGCATAATACTCTTGCTGGCGCATAATACATTTTATTTGGTAGGATTTTTTGTAATACAACTTTATTAGGAATGCCTTTAGCGGTATTAAATATGATAGGCGCGTAATACATTTTTATTATGCTGGTTTTTTAGTTTGACATATGGCGCCTAACTGCGAAACAACTTGTAGTTTGCAGTTTTGTTTTGTCGAATTTTATTTGTTTTAGTGTTAGAAGTGTGTCATGAATTAAATTAATTTATATTGTGATTTGTGTGGCATATGTTATTGTGTAGTTCAGACTTCAGAAATGGCATTAATTCAGATAAGAGTTAACTCTTTATTTTGACTTTTTAAAGGCACCATTATCAAACTTGAAACTAGAACATAATACATGGACATCAGTGCTGAGCATTTAGGTAAGTAGATTTTATACTCCGGCTTCCCTTCCGAAAATATTCACCCTCCGCCACTGATACCTAGATAACTTTCACAGGTACCAATCAATGTTTATGTTTTGTTTTGACAAGCTTGCTCTAATAGCTTTATTTTTTGTTGCTTAGTTATTAAGTACAGCTTAATAACTAAGCAACATAATTTAATATACACCCTTATCTGGAATTTAAACTAGGGCTTTACTTAAATTGGTTCCAAACTAAGACTCGTTGATCAGTCTCTGACTAGGTTAAGTACCTACTGTTTACATGGCAGACTGAACATGAATTATAAGTAACATACCTTGACGAATGGCTTGACTTTGGAGCGCTTGTGGATTTTGTTTTTGCCCATCCTCTTGTGGACTTTGCGTGGATACCGATCGATGCCGGCAACGAAAGCGTGTCCGTAGGGCTTGTCCGAGGTGCCCTCGTCGTAATTCTTGACGACGATAGCCTTGCGGCCCGCGTACCGGCCGCTGAGGACCAGTACGACCTTTCCCGGTTTCATAATCTTACCCATCTTGGGCGAACCTGCAACAAAACTAACCTTCAAACAATGTGACAGATTTCGTTGTTTACCTACTGGGATTGCCTTGATATGCTCGTGCTGCTTCTAGATATAGTAGTACTATCACACGACTTCCTTTAAATGTATATTTCCATCGACAAACTGTAAATAGTCGCACTCAAAAAGAATAACACTAAAACACCTTACGAGTTTCACAAGTAAGTTGGGATAAAAATCTTATCGATATATCACAGTAATTAGCACAGGCGTTCGATAAATATATAATTTAGGTCAAAACATCGGAAGTTTTCACAGATTAATTTGGATGTTTTTCGAAAATTTTCGAAACTCACACTCTTCGCAGTCGACAAGGAAAAAAAGACCACAAAGAGGTTGTCAATGTCATACGTCAAATATGAAAAACGTCACATTTATACTCTATGGTTCACGCATAGACAAACTGAAATTGACAGTACAACCTTTTTATATCTGTTTTTATTGGCTACCTAATAATAGCAGTTCTGCCAAATTATTATGTTTGAAAAAAGCATCAGTCCGTTCGGGTTACGCAAACCCTTCTTTGACCCTTTATCAATGCTATATCACAATTCACAATCATAATAATATGGCAAATTGTAAATTTTACACCGAGTTACTACACACACTGGCAAAATTAGCGGAACATAGGTAAAAAGGGCCAAAACTTGAACTAAAGTGGGTCGGGCTGTCTGAAAGCCTTTTTTATAGCTTCTAAGCTCATTCAAGAAATAAAATATTGAACAAAACTGGCAAGTTAACAGGTTTTTATAGCAATTATGCCCTAATAAGTGTTTTTCGATTATTGACGTTGTAAGTGTTCCTGATAAGAATGGCGTTTTAGCGGGGTGAAAGGTATGCTCAGCTCATTTGATTGTTTGGTTTTTGGAAGAACACATTGCTTAGATACAAAATTAATGATTTCCCAGCATCTGCGACTGCTAGAGCTGTAACCACGATAGAGAAAGGTCACACCTACCGTTCGGTCAGTCAGGCCTTAGGTGTCTCGGCTTCCGTGGTTCATCGTAACTTTCAACGCTTCAGAGAGACTGGATCTTACGTTCGGAGACGAGAACAAGGCAGATACCGGGTGACAATGGTTCAGGATGACCATTTTGTAAGGAAACAAAACTTAAGAAATCGACCTCAAACTGCTATGCAGACACGAAACCTGTCGGAACAGGTCCAAGATGAACGTGTAAGTGATTGTACAGTAAGAAGAAGACTCAAAGAAGTTAAATTAAACTCAAAAATGCCAGCAAAGGCACCAAAACCTGAGACAGGACACCGAAGAGCCAGGCTAAGATTTGCGCGTGAACATCAAAATTACACAAGTGAATGAAATCTTGTGCTGTACAGTGATGGGAGCAAATTCTGTGTACATTGTATTGATAAAGAATGTGGATAAATCATAAGGAAAGCTACAGGCCATCAAACTTACCGGAAACAGTGGCCTATGATGCAGGCTTCGTAATGGTTTGGAGTTGCATATGATTTGGAGCCCGCATGGAGCTGATGATTATAGATGATGGTACTTTGACAGTACAGTGCTATAGCACCGACATCCTGGAACTGCATGGTGTGCCTTTTACACAGTTTTAGGTAGTAATTTCAATTTTATGTGCGTCCATAGAGTAAGAAAATCGGGCATTATTACCTAAACGATGCTGGCGTAGCCCAGGTGGAGAGGCCAGCGTGGTCTACGGATGTGGATCCGATTGAAGACGTGTGGCACATCAATGGGTGAACGGTACGAGTTGAAACTCCAGCTCCAAAATGTGTCCAGGAGCTCGAGTTGGCGCTAGTGGAGGAGTAGGAGAATATCCCACAGGAAATGATTGACAATTAAAATGCAAGCATGGAATGGCGTATCCAGGCCCTCCATAGAAGGCATTACACGCTTTTAACATGGCATTTCTTTAATAAAATGGAGAATTTATCTTAAAAACTTACTACTGAAATTTCAAAGATTTTCTTAATTTTTTTATTTTTGCTGATTTTTTTATATTTTTCACGTTTTTATGCCCTAAATTTATATAAAATTTATTTTTTAATAATCAATTAGTAAATAAATAAATAAATATATAAAAATCAGTAAACAATTAAAAAAAATTGAAAATTTTGTTATGTTCCTCTAATTTTGCCGGTGTGTTTATTATAGTATTGTAGTAAAAACCCAAGTCTTCATAAGGGTAAAAAGAGAGCTCTATAATGAGTAATGACTAATGCAATTGTATTATTATATTTAAAGCACACAATATTTTCAGCAGTAATTTCTACATGGTTCTCAAATTATACACACCAAGGACGAATAAAAATATTTTCAGAGTGGATAACTAATAACTATACTAGTCTGCTTGCCTCTGTTTAGCACATTGTAAAAGTGACTTGACAGGCAAAGATAGCGGACCTTGAACCATCCTTGAATAGATAAATACTAGACATAATGTATACTTAAACTTATACACTTACTGGTGAATAACTTTGAGCGTCAGCAAATCGTGCAACAGTACTGTAACATTTTTATGATTAATAAAAAATAAAACGCAAATACCTCGATTAATTGAGTTTAATATCAATAAAATAAGAAAATTATTTACACAAATTTTATCAAAATACAAAAATAAAACACTGTCACATACACATAGGTAATAACGATTGAAGTACACGTTAGTTAGATGTGAGTGTTGAGCCGCGTCCACACTGTGATAATATCGTATCTTTAAACTATTCGAAGATACTTAATTAGTAACTTTTCATATAAATGATAAATCTATTAAATAGTTTGACAGTACTAAGCAACTAAATAGGTTTTCAGTTCTTGGTCATTTATACTGTTTTTTCTTACAATAAAAACCCCAGTGTAAACACGCCATAACCGTATCAAATACACTTTTGAGCTAGAAATATTTCCAAATGCTAACTAAAAACTACAACTTTAACACTTACTGAGAAACCTATCTTATAATAATGGTGGACGACAAATCAAAGTCAAATATTATGTACTTACTATATTAATTAAAAAATCTGAATTTTAAGCCGACAATGAAAAATTCGGATTACGCACTACGAGGGTCGAATTAAAATTTTTAATTTACCACCCAGATATCTAAAACATTTCGTCTTTTTTTTTTAAATTTTATTATTTAAATAAAAATTTCTTGGTATAGCAAAGCGCTTACAGAATTGTTCATTCAAGTCAATTATTAAAATTCAATAAAACATCGATACCAATTAAATTCTTACGAGTGTTTCGTAAACAACAACAACACAGCAGCGGTGCAAATTATAATAACTCGTCAAACGGACACCTAGCTCCTATGCGATTCATGTAAAATATAATATTATATACTTAGTATATTGCACAGTTCAACATAATATTACCCCAGTCGGCCTTAGCTTTCGTCTAAATGAGACTAGTTTGAAGTTTCACGAGTTTAATACGGAGCAAGAATCGACCCGACTCTATTCAAACGAGCTCAGAGGTTCCTCTCGTACTTGTTGTTATATATTTTTATATTAAAATAAATAAAAACTATAATACAATATGGTAATTACCTCGGTAGGTAAGCTTAATATAATTTTCGGGAGTCAGCTCTTATACTATATTCTGAGAGCACACACGCAGCAAAGTGTAAATACAATTAAGTACCTACGCTCATAATATACGAATAAATTATTATAATATTTTGTAGTACTATAGTCTCGGTTCGCGGAATGTCACAGAAAAAATAAAAGTACAAACATTGTACACTCTGATTTTTAATATCAGCCAGTGACCCGTACATTTGTTTTTCGATTGGAAGCGCATTGCATATCTTCTTTTTTCTTCTCTTACTAGTCAGTAGAGACGGAAATACGTTTCGGTTCTCAGACTGTGATTATAAATCAGAGTTTAAAGGTGTTGCAAAGGCTAGATGCGCACTAAACTACCATCCCTTATTAATAAATAAATATTCCACGCTCACTGTATTCCATGTGGCTCAGTCTCATATCTGTCGAGTCGAGAGTCGAGACTCATCCGACGTGTCAGACAGACAACTTTGCGGATTAACGTGAGCCTGGAGCGTGGCCTGGAGTGACGTTCTGCCAATAAGTGGGCTAAAGCATTAACTTTAGGCTTGCTTTTTTTTTTTGCTAAATTAAATATTTTTTGCGTTTTTGTGAATTATATTTGAGTAGTGTGTTTATGTTGAGTTTGGAAATGAGTCGCGGCCGAGTCTCGGACGAGGCTGTTTGGCTGCACACGTTTCTGAAATCTTTACTTATATTTTGTTTGTTCGCATCGAATAGGCTTCAAAACTACTTGATCTATTTTGATATGTTCGGCACAGATAGACCAGTGGAACCTCCCTTTTTAGAAGTAGGTTAAAATAAATATTATTTTAAAAAGATAAAACCGACTTCAAATTGTACGTAATTAAGAATTAAAACTCCCTATCTCAAAAACTACTGAACCGATTTTGATGAAATTTTCAGTATTCCCTAAGTTGAACAATACCTAGTACAACAAAAAAGAATCACTCGAATCGGACTTGTAGTTCCGGAGATACACACACACAAACATAAAAACATACATACATACACTTTTGGGATTTGGCATATTTGTTCAGAAGCTGCTAAAGATCGTCAAATTGATAACCTCCTTTTTTGAAGTCGGTTAAAAATAACTAGGACTTCACACGTACAGTGTCACACTGGAAGCGTCCCTACTCCCTAAGGATTATGTTTGAGAAGTCATATAATATATAAAAAACACACTTTTTATTATTACAGGGTTCCATTTAAAGTAAAATGTATGTAGCCCGGAGGATTGTATTTAACGCGATCTGTAAAACCAAAAGCTGATATTTTGTGTGCATTTTACTGCCCTGGTATTGACGTAAGTCGCAGCTACGTCTTTGACTCGGCCGCAATTGAAAAAAAAACTGAATCCATACTGACACCGCAGGTTAAACGAAAGAGTTATATATACATAAGTCATAAGGGTTAACATCTATAACAATCTTACGAGTAAATTACAATACACTGCATATATTTACAAGCCTCCGACGTATTGTAAACGTTTTCTGTACACTTTATAGGTAAATAAGACAAATATTAAATTTTACACGTCTATATGGGGTGATAAAAATTTTGTAGCGCTTTTTTAACATTAATCGTTGTTTTTTTTGGTCACCGATATAATATGTACTAAATTTTACAAATACTTACGTCGATATACAATTCCACAGTTTTCTCGTCTGCCCGGCCGCTCCGGAGCACGGACGTGATATGCGACTGTTACGTTTGCCAATTTCATACATCTACAATTCTACAACAGTAATATTACAACAAACGTCTCACAATCGACGCCGGCTAAGCACAATCGAGAGAGAACAATCTACCAAAAAATGCTACAAATTTTTCATCTACCCACAAAAATAATGTGAAGTATACACTTAGGGAATTTTCTCTGTACGACACATACAGATCTACATATTTACAACAGATGTACATTATATTTATAGAAACACGTCCGACACGGTCATATTACTATTATATTATAATAATATTACATTTATGGTCTCGGTAAATTAAACTACAAAATCTGTTAATATAAATTTTCTTAATGTGCAACTATTTTGAACCGGTCACAAATATCTGCTAATTTTTTTACACAAAATTAAACAGAAATAATAAGATACTCGAGAGTACCTGGATCGCTCTATTATAAATATTTGATAGTAATATTATCGGACCAAAGCCAGTAAACCATAAACCATATTTTTTAGCAATTAAGTCTCCTATAGATATTTATAAATAAAGTATAAACTATAATGACAACAAATGAACGAGTTTAAGCTTCAGTGCTTCATATTCAGCTACATCACTCTCGATGGAATCGTGCGAGCTGAATTTTTTTATTATGATAAAATATGCGTAAATGCTTTTTAAAAACATACAAATCATGTTTGTATTTCGTCAGTCGTTTTCTTGTCAATCATCACTATCTATTTCGAATCAACGACCGCTATCGTCTCGTCTACACAAAGCGACCTTTCAAATAACGTTCCATTAAATTCTACGTAAAATCGCGTCCCTCGTGATACTTCCAAATAAAATTTTACATCTAAAGTCACACCCGCGGGCCCTAATACTCGGCATCGTCGAAGATCTCTCGAGGACATTCGAATCGTCGAACGGAAAACGATCAGAAACCGAAACGGGATTTACTCCCCCCGTCCTACCGGCGGGGGACGTTTGGCACGAACGGCCGGCCCGAGACTGCGACTCGGCCGCGGCCGACACTAGCTCCTACATCACAACACTGGGTACTGGGTAGTATTTACACCGCGGGCTGTCCCTCGCGGCGCCGCGCCTCTTGTGCGTTATCCGGGGGCCTCACACCGATATCTCGTAGTTGCAGTCGTAGACGGAGGCGCGGTCGGGGGGCGCCGGGGGCGGCGCGCGCTCCAGCTGGTCCTGCACCTCGAGCGCGCGCACGAAGGACAGCGGGCGCGCGGGGCGGGGCGGCGCCGGGGGCGGGGCGGGGCGGCGGCGCGGCGGCGAGGGGGGCGGGCGCTCCGCCCACGCGTACCCGCCGCGCTGCGGGCTGGCGGCCAGCTCGGCGACGTCGCCCAGCAGCTCGCCTTCGGACAGGAAGCGGCGCTGCGGCGAGCGCACGCCGATGTAGTCGGGGCGGCGCGGCGCGGTCGGCGTGCCGGGGTTGGACCTGTGCGGCGCCCACGTCAGGGGTTTAATCGCGCGAGCTCGTCCGAGCGCTCGTCATTATACGGCCTACGGACAGAAGGAGACGGGAGCTGCGGGGGGAAGCGTCGGCGCCGCCGCTGGGGGCCGCCCGGGGGCTAACCCCGCCCATCTGACCCGGGGTACCGCCGGCGCGGGGTACTCGACTTACTTTATTAACGAGTCTCCGAGACTATACAATTATAGAGGGTCAGATGAGTTTGGAATACATGAAAAGTGACCGTTAAAATTCGACCGTTCATTTGCCATTTGTAAATACACAAAATCTGGTCAATCGATATTATGTGAGTTTGAGTGTGACATAACACTCAAACGATGCCAAACTACCCTTAAACCCTCCTCAATTTACAATATTTTAAGGGTCACTTTTAAGCCACGTATCCCCAGGGCGGACGGCTTGCCCGGCGGCGGCGGTTGCGGTGCATGCCAACGCCACGCCATGCCAACTGTACACTATACTACACACATACTACGAGACGATTCTATCCTGATGAAATTTTGACACGTCTGAAAGTCGTATTTATTAAATGACACCGGCCACGATTTCTCGCAGCCGGTTCAGTTGGCAGAGCGTCCCCGCAGATTATAAACTTATGCTAAATTTAATGTTGAGTGTCCACTCGTGTTGTGTACACGGACTCGAGGGAACCATTTCATCAGGATAAAAGCAAAAAGGTAGGCGTGACGCGAATACTTTGGCACGACGCTCGGAGGGAGCGGGGAGCTCGATGCGGCCGACTCGGCAAACCGAACAGAACTCGTAACCAACCGTATTAACGTCAAACCGTTACATATTCTCTCATTAAAAAACAATATAAAAAATACATCACACTGTACATTTCATGTACGTTCGCGGACTGGTTCAGTGTACCAAATTTCAATTTTATTACCGTAACAATAAGGTCCAAAAGTGATACACCGGACGGTACGCGACCGTACATCATTTGTACCATTAAAAAACATAATGTGAAAGCTCAGGATAATAACGAGTTGCCAAATCGTTTTAATCAATCCTGCCAACTGAAAAAAAATCTGAATTTATTAAATTAAAGCGCTACCCTGAGCATTCATTCATTTAAAAACACAGTGTTTTTTTACATGCAGTGCTGAAAGCATGCATTTCGCTCAAAGGATTCATATTAATTATATAAAAAGTGAGACGACTCAAACTATAGCATGAAGCAGGAGAGGGGCATGTATCATCACAATCACAAACACATGAGGCACTTTTTAGGCGACTGTACATTTCCAACAAATATAATGTTCTAAATAAACCACTGTCTTGTGTACTTTAAACATTATTTCCCTTCTTAACCGAAATATTTACCCAACTTGCTAATCCATGTTGCTATTTTTGTCATACAAATTAACAATGACAATAAATGGTTCGGCGTCGTCGGCCTGGAGTAAATATTTTTGTTAATGAGGGGTTCAAAGCGTAGCTATGTATGAATGTACCTAAAGCGATTTACATGACAAAAAAACATTTTAGCAGTCACAAACAACTCTAGCAGATAAAAAAAGGACCATAACGAGTAGACCTAAATGTCAGACGCCATCTTGAAATGTCAAATCGAAATGGCGACAATCGAAATGATACTGTCAAAGGGTCAGAGTAATGACGTGTTTTATGGAAATAATTTAAATAAATATAACTTACAGTATTTTAACTTATTCTCTTCTATTCAGTTATAGAAGTAGGTGTAAGTATGTACATGGATCTTGCCAAGTCTAGTAGGGGGAGAAATGGGTCCTTATAACCATTTTTATAGCAATGCCATAATTATAGTGCATAACGTGTGTAGGCACATAAACACAGCGTCAAGTGAACTTTTTATTAAAGAGATTTGGAAATTAGAAATGTTTCAATAGGTGACAAAACCTTAGTAGTAAAGAAACGGATGTCTTAAAAAATATTATTAAATAATATTATATTATTATACTTATAATTTAAAAAATAAGTTTTAACAGTTTTAAAATAAAAATGTTGAAACACTTTATATTTGTTGTAGATTAGAGCAGTAAATAGTTAAGTTCAACTTGGGGCAATTGTATGTAGCTGTGTTATGCATCCATACTCGTCAGCGAAGCACACACTCAAACGAAACAGAAACATGTTTACCGTCGACACGCTGGCTGTATGCGTTAGGTCCATCTGCCGCGTAGTAAGCGGTAAATATTAAAAAAATAATCATACGTCGACCATAGATTTTTGTCTATGACTCCTCGAACGACCATAGAGTCGATGTAAATTTTCACTGACGCCGCATTGAACATTGTTTTCTTACAATTACTAATATTAAATTGTATATCTATGTTATATTACTAAATAATGTATAAATCGTCAAACAAAAGTAAATTTTGTGTACCTATGTAATCTCAAATTACATATCATTATTAAGTATAAAAAAATATGGTTGTTAAAGACTGAAAGCAATGTTCAATTGGAGATATTAATAAGTATAATACACATACATAATATATTTTTGTATTAGTACATAATATGTAGCTTAAGCTGTCGGGATTATTAAGTGAAAGCCTTTGCTTGGTGTTAGGGATATTGTGACGTATAATGAAAAAAATATAAATCCTATATATTTTCGAGTGTGTCAATTTTTTTTTTGTTTTGCCTTCTACCCCCATTGGAGAACTTTATTAATTTTTTTAATTAAAAGCCATGTCTATTAAAAATTTCATGACACAAAAATATTATTATGCACATAAGAGTAAACAACAAATTATCATTATTTCAGATAAAATTTTTATTCGACAGATTATATAAGGTATCAACAAACATGACGTTGCCGGGCTGTCACTTTGACAACTCGCAAATGGCTATCAAACTAAAAGTTCGTTACTTCGGTTTAATCGAATGAGATCTAAGACGACAAAGATGTTAGATACAAACAAATGCAACAGATGTAACACATTGTCATAACATATTTTTATTAGCATACATCTCAGCCATTGATGACATTCAACGATTTTTTAAATATCTATCAAACCACAAAGCGACCAACTGGCGCCAGTTTAGGTGAAAGTTAATCGTGATTATCGTGCCACATCTGCATGATAACTTTGTTTCTGCATATTGCATAGTGTCTGCAGTGATATTCTGCATGATAGTTGGCATAATAATTTGACAAACGTCTGGTGTAGGGTTGCCATCACCCAAATTGCCTTCGCCGGTCAGGCACGACAACATTCCCGGATATTTTGCCCAAATTTGGTTATTTCTCCGGACACCTCTTAAACAGTAATTACGATAATGTCTTGCCAATTTGTTTTTCCAACAAGAATTTGTAAAATTTTGGCTAACTCAAGTCCGTGCAAGAAACCGTGTGTATGCTTAGCGAGTTTTTATCTTTCGCTTATTGCTGCATGACTTAAAAGTTAAATTTCACTCATCAAAAGTGTCTGGATTTCACCCGGACGCTTTTTAAAAAACCGGCTGGACGCACCCCGGACGCCCTTCAAACTAGGACAAATCCGGGGAAATCCGGACGGATGGCAACCCTGGTCCGGTGTGACGCATTCAAAGGCGTCTGTCATGTGAGGAACATTGAAATATTCCAGGTAAAAAGTAGCTTGTAATAGTCACTTGCTATGTAAATAATTTTAAAAGTAACGGGTGAAGTGTTACAGTCCACAAAAAGGAGTACGTAATTATATTCAATTACTTTTTTTGCAGTATGGAAAAAACGAGTATTTTTTTTAATGTGTTTGAAATATCGCTTCGGTAGGAACTCACTCAAAATAACTAAGGTGTATGCTAACACATGACAATAAGCATAATATGACACCGAACGACCAATGTGTACCCAAATTAACAACGTCGATGTGAGCAAAAACATTGTACATGCAACATAATCTAAAACATCAAAACGATTCAGAAAAGCGATGCTTTGGGAAGGGAGATAGTGTGGGAGTAGGTAGGATTCGATCGAGAATTGGATACAGAAATATATAAGACGACTATACGTGTTATTTTTGTCAAACAATTATAAAACTAATCAGCCTTAATCTTTTACCATTTTAAATAAATGCAGACAAAAATACAGATTAAAAATAAGACGATAAATCGTCATTTTAATATGAAACCCGTATGCACATTGATTAATGATCATATTATAATATGATTTAATAGTCAACAAAACACACCAAAGATGTAGTTGACACTGTATCGCAGTTACCATTTTTTACCGACTTCTAAAAAGGAGAAGGTTATATGTTACTATTTTTGTATCCAGCTCTCATTCCAGAAGGTTGGAGTCCAAGTGGCCTATAACTTATGTCTTTCACCTTACACCAATTTTATTAGTGCGAAGGACACCCAACATCTTCACAATTTATCATTTTTTCTAAATACACAATTTGCTTTATAATATCTAAGCAATATAAGTGTCCAAGTAAATATTTAATATCAATAATCCTATATATCTATTTCTATTAGTGTACGCAAGGAGCGTACGCGCACGCACACATACGAATTATGCGTACCCATGTACGCATTCGCGTAAGCGCGAACGTACAAGCTTTCGTATGCATAGTGCACTCACAACCTTTCTTTGTTTTATTATTTCCTACGAATAATAAAAACTAAGGAAAAGTAACTCCGTCGAAAACATGCACAACAATACTTGTCAAAAAAGTGTACCTTAGGTACACATTTCAATACATTTGCAATATTTAGGTGACCTTTAGCGGTACTAGGCTGACGTTACATGACAGATCAAAAGGAACCAAACTTAAAACGGTAATAGTATGGGAGTTACGATTCCTTAGTTTTTATTATTCGTAGATTATTTCTAACTTTATCGCTACGAAACTACACGACCGTACTTCTCGCCCGGTTCTGTACCAGCGGCCCAGTGTCGTATACATACCTCCGGACGGGGCTCGTGACGGCGAGCGGCGTGGGCACCCCCAGCGACTTGATTCGCTGCTGCATGGTGGGCGAGGGCCGCGCGCCGTTGGAGCCCTGCTCGTACCGGAGCGGCTCCATCACCACCCGGTAGCCGGACGTCGTCGTGCCGTGGCTGGAAATTATTACACTCACGTGTCAGTATGACATTTATTTATTTTATTACGAAACTTACAGCTTGCCAAAAATTTAATCTACATAGATAACATAAAGCGAAGTAAAAATATTTATTTTTCAAATTTAGTGATGAGCTGCACGCTTTCACCTGAAGTGATGCGCCAGTTCTAATGTGACTCAGGGGCCGCCCAACGAAACCGTTTTGAGACTCAATCGAAAGAATCGAAATGCCGCTTCCTACTCTAACAAACATGAAATGACGTTGTTAGAGTAGGATGTGGCATTCTGATTCTGAGCCCTCCGCCTTCCAGGCTCGGCAGGCATGTCAGCTATGTGGTGTCCCACTGTGCCGTGCGTGCGTGTATATCTCGTCAGCGACATGCTGTCTCGCTCCCCCGTGCGTGATCGTGTGGGGTTATATGTGTGGTGGCCACGAAGGAAGATCGAAGGCCGAAGCCCACGTGATTAATTTCAGCTGACTTCTCAGAAAACTTCGATAGCGCGATGCAGGAATGTGGCGCTAATTTTAGGTACCGCCACACTTATAAAATTGTAACTATGTAACTGTAAAAAATTGTATTTTGACGTCAAAAAGTGTTGTAAACCCTATTTTGAATAAACGAATTTGACTTTGACTCGTGTATGTGGTGTCTCGCTCTCACCTGGTATTCCGGGCGAGGGGGCTGAGGCGCGGGTAGTGTCTGGGGGGCAGGTGGTGGGGCTCGGCGGGCGGGAAAAGGTTGGCGGCGGACCCGCGCCGCTGCAGGGGCGGCGGGGTGGGCTCGCAGTCCGTCGACTGCGACGCGCCCGGACCCTCCAGCGACCCCTCCTGCTCCTCGCGACCCGGCGACAGCTGAACACGCGCATACATGTACTGACAAGTCTACACAAATGTAGTTCAAAGTTTCTGTAAGTGATTCTAATGCTTAGTTACAGAATTATACCAGATTATGTTAATTTTATATCAGATCTTATTTGGACCATTATTACAAATCTAATCTTATTCACTAAAATCGGCTCAGGGTGTACAGCTATGGAGTGGAACATACATACATAGATTGCCAAAATCATTTCGCCTTACTTGATTTAGTTAATCTTGAAGAGAGTCGAGTAAAACAACATTAAATATAAGGATGTCATTTTACTTATAATATGAGGGAAAGAAGACGTTTTAAAATTGCTTCTATTGTAGGCAAGTAATATTTTACTAATATTTTACCCAACGATAAGATATACTTCTATAAGTTGCTTTAATATTATAAATGCGAAAGTGTGTCTGCCTGTCTGTCTGTAACCTCTTCAAGCCCATACCGCTAAACCGATTTTTCTGAAATTGGGTATGGAGATAGTATTTCTTCTTTCTTTAATCCCAAGGATAATGTTCATACCGGAAAATTGTTCTAGTTATTTATTCAATACAATACTTACTATTATTTCTAAATTATAATAAGTAATATTATATTTATTTAATATTTAGAGAGCCAGACATTTTTATGCATTGCTCTACAAAGCACGATAACTAAACACCAATCTATATGACTTTAGCAACATCAGAACTAGAAGCGTGAGCTATTTTGTTTTTCAACTACATTTACCTTACACAGATTTGGGAGTTTACTCCCAAATCCAGATAAATATAAAGGAAGACTCATTCAGGAATCTAGCCACGACTATACTTTAAGACTTCAGACTATTATTTATTAATCATTTGTAAGTGATTATTATAATAATTGAACAAAACAGAGCTTGGAAATGTGTCAAACTCAGTTTTATACTTATAATTTTTTCATAAATTTTCATTTTTTTGCAACTTAGAACTAACGATTGGACGTGCAGAAGAAATTCAAACTTAATCTTTAATTTCATAGAATTTATTATACGGGTCAAATCAGACCGCAACGTGACGCGTAGATGCGTTTCTAATTTGTATGGATTTGACAGATTTGCATGACGTCTCACGCAATTGAAATCTGTAAAATCGATACAAATATAGAAATGCATTAACGCGTCGCGTTGCGGTCTGAATTGACCCTAAGTCATTTGGAAGTTCTTCTACACGGAGTAATAGCTTAGCACACTTGACATCAAACACGGGAGCATTAAAAGTTATTCACCCCACTTGTACCAAAATGCTTATTGGTAAATTTTTTAAGAATAATAATTATTACTCGAGACTGACCGGCTATTGTCGAAAAAATTAAACCATTATTTATTTATCTATTACTGCACCTCTACTCGCCACGACTACTGATTTACTACATCACATCACACTTTCTCACATTCTTATAATCAGAATGTATCGCGACAAAACTCTCAAAACTTTAACAAAATCAACATCATATTTGTCAGTCATAACTCATATGGTACGTGGGGTGAACGACCGTACTGTCTGGCCCTCACCTTGTTGTAATGTGCGTGCGCGCCGAGCGGTCTGTGCGGCGCGCCGTTGTCCTGCGCCGTGTACGTCTTTACCTGCGCGTGCGCGTGCGCGTCCGCCGCTATGGTCGATATGGCCGCGCCGCGCCGCTTCTTGCCGCCCTTGTATATGTATTTGGACGGTCGTACCAGGCTGGAGAAAGGTATTCGTTAGCGTTTAAAAATCATTTTAAATTAGATAATAATTTAATATTACTTAAATGGATGCTGTCTATGAAGAGCTCAAAAAGTCCTATCGGTATTAGGTGAATAGATTCATAGGCTAATAACTAGGCCATTTAATTTGGTCTCATAAATAAAATCAAATCGAGTAGTATAACATTGACAAGTGCAAAACTTTTGTGCAATGTGAACAATTCTTTAAATCACAAATACAATAAATAAGTTAATGAAGATATGAGATATCGCATATTATTGTGCTATTTTTAAATCATAATATACTAACACTGCAGTTGATTCCTAGGCAGTTGACAGACCAACGTCATTTGGTCGGATCATGTCAAGTGATCTGTCGGCTGGGTTTGAAATAACGCGACCAACCTACGTGGGTCCCATCTGCCTAGGAACCAAGTTGGTTCCTAAACAGATGGGTTCTGATAGTACCATCGAGGAAGTTGATTCCTATGCAATTGACAGACCAACGTCATTTGGTCGAATATGTCAATTCAATGTTAATTGTGATCTATCAGCTGGGTTTGACGTAACGCAACTACTTAGGTCCCTGATTCGCATAGGAATCAACTTCTCTGATAGTACATGGGCCTCACTTCACTCACCTAGGATACTGCGGACCGAACTGCGTGTAGCAGCAGTTGTTCCAGCACCCCCTGGAGAAGGGGTTGAAACCCCCGATGAACTTGCCCGTCACCTGCTCGTTGGTGGTCCGCCCCCGGGAGACCAGCACCATGTGGAACCCCGTCAGACCGAATATCGGTATCGCTAGCAACGCTATGATACCCATTATCACCATTCTGATATGCAGTTAAGAATGTTTTTGATAGTATCGTTATTTACTAAGTACGTACGTACAACAGCATTGTAAGTGTACATATAGAAAGTAAGAAAAATTGATGATTTCAATGTAATTTTTCGAATACAAAAATTATTATAATATTTTAGTACGCAAGTTATGAGATAAATAGCTGCGATTGTCGGCAATTCGCGATTTATTTTTTAATATTGCTTTGGTGTTTTTATCCTCCTCTCAAGAGCTGTCAAGTTATGATGTAGTCTGTCGGCTAGCCTCGACTTAACGAGCCTAGGTTTCGAAATAAAAACCAGTATACTGGCCAGTGGCCAGTGCTCGAGACGTACCTAATGCATCCTACGTCATTTTACACTGGTGTGTTACTGGTGATGCGATATTGACGTTGTTTTTTTCGAAAGGGTCTTTTATACGTGGGAGAGCCATGATTCGGCACGAATGGGCCGGCTCGACTGGAGAAATACCACGTTCTCACAGAAAACCGGCGTGAAACAGCGCTTGCGCTGTGTTTCGCCGAGTGTGTGAGTTTACCGGAGGCCCAATCCCCTACCCTATTCCCTTCCCTACCCTCCCCTATTCCCTTCCCTTCCCTACCCTCCCTATTCCCTCTTAAAAGGCCGGCAACGCACTTGCAGCTCTTCTGATACTGCGAGTGTCCATGGGCGACGGAAGTTGCTTTCTATCAGGTGACCCGTTTGCTCGTTTGCCCCCTTATTACATAAAAAAAAAAAAAAAGCTACTGGTCTGGTTAAGACCATGGTAGTTTAATCGTGGCTATAACTAGTCTCCTGCTAGTTGGTTTGGAGATAAGCAATGAGGGGGCCTGGCCGCCTCCCCTAAAGTCACATGTGACACTCTAATCGGGCAATGTTGGGGAGAGCTACGAAAATAAGCTATTTTTATCTGACGTGGGGAGATAGCGATATTGACGTGTTATTACAACATTCCAACAAAGTACATCATTGCACTATTTCGGAAGTATCAACTTTATGGCGTCGATTCTAGACGACATGAGCACTCGTTAAATTTTTGGGAACGTACCCTACATCACATAAATCCAATTTATCATACAAACATATAACAAAGGATACGACACAATAGGCTCGACCTGGGTGAGCATCTTGTTGTGGTGCATGATGTAGTAGAGGCTGAGGCCGAATATGCTCAGCATGTGGATGGACAGCGAGATGAGGAAGAAGAAGAAGAACCGGTAGTTCCGCCGCCCGATACAGTTGTTCACCCACGGACAGTGGTGGTCGAATGTCTGAAACACAAACAACAAATTCTTTATTATACACACAATAACATAATAGCATGGATTCTTCACTACCTAGTACTACCCACGCTAAATTAGAATTATTGTTCCCCTACCTAAATATAAGGGGTTTAATTCTCGTGCCTGACTCGAATCTAAGTTCGATTCTCAAGCTGTTCCGCTTATGTTACATTTGAATAAGCATGAAGATATTGCTATCGCGTTCTTTCCATAGTGGAAACGAGACAGCAATATAGCATTCGCGTACCGGAAGAAGGGTAGCATATTATGATTTTTTAAAAATATTAGCATTTCAAATTGAAGAAGCAAATGTGTGTATGTCTGTTTGTTACCTCTTCACGCCTAAACAGCTGAAGCGATCTATCTGGGTACGGAGATACTTTGAGCTCCAGGAAAGGACACAGGATACTTTTTATCTCTGTAAAAGCTTCGGCGCAATGGAGTGCCGTGGTCAGCAATTGGTGTGCCGCGGAAAAGGTCATCATACTTAGTTCTAGTGTTAAGTGCCAATAAGAGACATCTCAGGACGATCGACGAAGGGTTGACTGAAAGCTCAGAGTAAGCCCTATACACATTACACACTAATTAATTTGTGGTGTACCTCCAAATATTTTTTTTTCCTAGCTGTACCTTGAACACAAAAAGTTGGCGGAACATTTAGGACCTGTTTCGCCACTTCCTGATACAGTGCCGAAAAGGCTATCCATAACTTTTTTAACAGATTCTCCATAATATCTCTATCTGTCAAATTAAGTTGTGGATAGCCTATCAAGCACTTATCAGGAAGTGGTAAAACAGGCCCTAACAGTTATAACTTATAAACTAGGCCAGTTTATAAAATCAGCGCGGGTGTACCTCTATGCAGTGGTTGCAGACGCTACAGTGGCTACAGCGCGGCGGGCGATAGAACTTGCACGTGACGCACCACTTCATGCGCACCGTGATCCCGTTGATCTCCACGCTGCGGTACAGCGGCGCGCGGAAGTCGTCCTCGCGGTCCTCGTCAGGTGGAGCTGGAATGCACCGTGTGGGGTTAGTGGTAGGGACTATTGTCGCTTGGAGCGTCGAGAGGGTGCATGTTCGATCGAGTAGGTCTACTACTAAACCGTTCTGAGACTCAAACAATCGGACGAGAATGCCGCGTCCTGCTCTAACAACGTCATTTCACGTTTGTTAGAGTAAGACACAACATTCTCGTACGATTGTTTGAGTCTCAAAACTGTTTCGTGGTACGGGCCCTGGGTGCAGGCGTGTACCGATGAGACATTTTAAGATCTCGAGTCCACTGTACACAATAATAATAACTCCCACACCGGTCTCGGTGCCCATGGCCAGTTTCATTAAAACCAGGCCAGTTACGCAGAAGTAATTTTATAGTGCCCAAGTATGTGCGCAGTACACAAGAAAACTCTCTATTCCTTTTACTCTCATAAGTCATAACTCATAACCCAGTGGGACTGGCAAGGGATCCGGCGCAGGACCGTCTTTTTACATGCCTATCCGACGCATGGATCATCTTACTTATCATCAGACAATCAGATGATCAGCCTGCATTGTCCAAACCAAACTTGGAAATAACATGTTTCCAACGCGTGAATCGAACCCACGACCTCGGAGTCGAGAGCCACGCTCTAAAGCACTGGACCACGGAGGCGAGTACACAATACGGACAGTCGTACGGAGAAGGAAAACACCGTGAGGAAACCTGCACATGGATGGCCCCAGACGTATTGACCAGCTCATTCCTCTGGACTAAGACGACTATGTTGCGAGAATGCCGTATGTGCTTGGGCAACCATAGGGACATTTAAAATATTGTCCCAGGAACTACAGTATTTGAAGAGTGTGTGCTTCGCTCTGAAAATCATCCACAATGGATGCAGAATCCTTGTTTTATTATTATTTGAGTTGATTGGATTGATTATGCGAGATTACTGAAGCTGAGGTACTCGTCAGATGGAGCTGGTATGGACCGTCTGATGCAGATAGGTCGTAGATATGATAATATTATATTAGTAAATGTGATAAAGGCGATCATCGTTTGGACATTATTGATGGCGACTGCGTTTTAAGAGAGAGAGATAGAGGAGAGACAGAAAGTGGCGGAAGGTAAGGACGATACTTATTTAAAACTCAGAAATAAGGTAATTTTGTACATCACACTGGTGATTTCGCGGCGATCAGGGTACCCATCATCAAGACTTAGACAAACTTATCGTCTACTGATCACTTACTTGGTCAACTACTCGGTCCAAAACCTAGCAATCTGCTAGCATACCTAAAGGACGCCTAAAAAGACAGCGGATCAACAAGTATGCAGTCGACCTTTTACAATGTCACCTGTTTTTAATTTCTTTAGGCCTCCATTTCACGTTCATCATAAGGTCAACTGGAAAGATCAATCCTTTCTTTAACATGACTCCGAAACTACTGAAACCAGTTTGCATGTTCGTTGACGAACTGTTATCGAATCACGGTGCAGTCGCTAAACTAATATGAACGTAATATAGTTATTAGTTATGCTATGGAGAATTCATTGGAGAAGGTCTCTGAATGGGGTAGACGTAACTTAGTCCAATTCAACCTCACCAAGACACAAGTCTGCGCGTTCACCACTAAAAAGTCACCAATGGTCGTTTATCCTCGTTTCGAGGGCACATCTTTAACCATCTCCCCTAGCATTGAGATACTTGGCGTCAACATATCGAGCGAAGTCCAGTTCCGATATCATCTTGAGGGTAAGGCCAAATTATCCTCGAAGAAGCTTGGTGTTCTTAACAGAGCGAGACAGTACTTCAGTCCGGACCAACGCCTACAACTCTACAAGGCGCAGGTTCGGCCTCATATGGAATATTGTTCTCATCTCTGGGCAGGGGCGACAAAATACCAACTGCTCCCTCTGGATCGTATCCAACGAAGGGCTGCTCGAATTGTTGACTGCCATAGTGTTTCAAACAGCTTGGACCCCCTGGAATTACGCCGAGATGTAGCTTCACTCTGCATCCTCTATCGGTTGTATCATGGGGAGTGCTCTGAGGAATTGTTCGGAATCATACCATCCGCAACTTTTCGCTATCGTCCCACGCGAAAAACATACCATCCTCATCACCTTGATGAGTGGCAGTCTTCCACAGTGCGTTTTTCTCGTAACTTTCTGCCGCGCACTGTAAAACTCTGGAATGAACTGTCACCAGCAGTATTTCCAGACCGATACGACCTGCAAACCTTCAAGAGCGTATTCCCTCTTAAAAGGCCGGCAACGCACCTGCAGCTCTTCTGATGTTGCGAGTGTCCATGGGCGACGGTAGTTGCTTACCATCAGGTGACCCGTTTGCTCGTTTGTCCCCTTATTTAATAAAAAAAAAATGCTCGTACGTCCGGTTCTTGACTGAGTTTAGATAGTTTGACGTATAATTCGATACTGTCGTGCTTTAAGTCTACAGCATCAGTGAAATTCTTCCTCGACCAATTTTAACACTTTGCCTTTACACTCAGCTTTGCCTGCCTTTACCTCACCAAAAATTTTACCGACTCTTCTGCAGATATGGATTAATTACATATCACTATAATGTGTGCACCTGATTCAAACATCATATATTCCGATCGAGCGACAACTTTTGCCAACACCTAAATAACATACATTAGCGCAGAAAATTTCAGGCTTTTTTATATTTTTTACGAAATCAAGGCATCACTTAAAAATTATTACAATTCCCCAAAGTACTCAGACTTCGTTATTAAAACTTCTTAAAATCTAATTAAATGTTAAATAAAGTTTTGTACGTTTAATGAAAAACTCAATAACGAGATTGTTTCTCGACTGGAGAGTAATTAGTTAATGTGGCGTGCAGATGTAATTAAAAACCTTTCCAAATTACTTTAATTTATTGTCGCTTATAATTTGGCGTGACACTACGCGGTAACAAGATCTTCCGATCGCGCGAGCTACACGTAACACGGACTTCTCAGGTTTTTAGCCCCTTGCCGTTGCCAAAACGCCTGAGTGAGACGTCCGCGGCATTGTCGTGCCGTGCCACGGAAAATTATAAATCAATTGTCGTCGCGTCGGTGGGAAGTGGGAACTACAAGTTTGTATTGCCGTAGTGTATTATGTATATTGAATACAATATACAATGCAACAAGGTCGGTAGCCAAGGGCGTCGTGCGGTGTGCGTAAACATTGCACTGGAAAATATCCGCTTTCGGAGATAGGAATGGGCAGATTCTCATATCGTGAAATCTCACTTCGATCGCAAGTTATCCTATCGCACACGAGCTAAATCACGTGCCAGAGAGAGCCTGCGATCGAAACGACATTCTAGGTATGAAAATCGGGCTCCAGCTACCTATTTGTCAAACGGATTTCACTACTACGAGTACATAAACTTGCACATGACTCTTCTATCACATTACGACGTTACTGCTCAGTGCTCGGTAAAAAACCAATTGCTTGCGCCTTCGTCCGTTGGCTTTACCATACTATTCGTGATTATCAAAAGAAACCATAATGGTACTCCCGACTCCCTAGTACTATACAAAAATGACTACAAAATCAGTTGAGTAGGTAGTTTTTGCGTTATTAATTATTATACAGGTTGTTAGGGTGAACACCATTATCCTTATAGTCAACAAACAGTATATTATAGTCAATTGAACATGGGCGTACCGAGGGGGGGCAGGGGGGGGGGGGCAGCTGCCCCCCCTGGCCCAGAACCTGGGTACGCCCATCACACTTTTCATTATTTAAATGTTTTTTGATTTTTTAATATACTAGTGATCCTTTCTAACATGAAATGAAATAAAATAAAGCTGCGTAATAAAAATACTCCATCTTTCCCATTCCGTTAAAAATTAGTTACTCATTCATATTTTCAATATTTCCAAAAGATTAATGATGAAGTTGGATAAAATGAGTTGGAAACTCACCCTTTGGTATCACTCCCGGGTCCATGAAAGTGGCCAGTGTAAAATTGGCCAAAACAAAAAATGTTATGACACCTTGGTATGCAGGAACCCATGGGTGGTTGTGCAAATAGAACTGGCAGCTGAAAAAAAAACAGATTAAAATATAAAAAGAAATATTATATTAATACCTATTTTTCATGATTGTGGCTCACACAACTTCTATGTTGGGATTAAACAAGGAAGTGCTAATCACCATTCACCTCTGCATCACCGAAAAGGAAAAAATAACACACAACCGATCAGAGTATATATTTTAATATTTTTTTTATTATGTTCAGCAAACTAAACAAATGCTCAAAATTGTTACTTAAAGCAATGTTTTTGGTAATGATGATATAATATGAATTTTATACATGCATAAGACAAACCTAAAAAAACAATCTAGCCAATAATTAATCTTATCTCCCTTCATTACAATCAATAAGCAAATAAAGTCATTATGAATGTGTGACCACACAAAAACTTAAGAAGCTATATAAAAAAATTCTAATGGCACAGTAGGTACTCGGGAGATTAGACAAATATTTTATACATTAACAAATAATATAATTTGTTATACTAATTTGTTATGTACAACTTCTTGTCTCTATAACCAAAGTATACTAGTCACAAAATTTCATACTGTTGTTTGCACCATAACAATTTGTTTGCGTATGCAACAGAAAGAAAGTGATAAGCCAATGTCTATTTCACTACAAAATGTATGCACTCCATGATCAGAATTTACAACAAACTGTAAAAAGAGACTGAGAGTGAGGCTTCTTCAATACACTGCCAAAATTAATACCTCGATCGTGGATGATAGCTTATCTATTGTTACCGCAGTCGCCGTCGACCACTTGGGACTTGAGGCATTAAGTTTGCACTACTACTTACTTACTAATTTCTCTCATAATAACTAGCCTTCTGATTGAAAACAACAACCAGATTATAAGACAAAATATACTATATTGAGGACTACATATTAATATCATTATTGCTTTGTTAAATAATGGAATAGATTTTAACAAAGCTAGATGACAATATGTAATGCATGAGCAGCACCATTAGGTGCTATGCTATGGTATTATAATCTAATATCTATGTAAGGTATGAGTTAGGCATATAGAATTGTCCCACAAAAACCACATCATGGTACATGGTACATTGAATATATATATATAATTAGTGTTATTTATTATTGTAATTACAATATAATCAAGTTTAAAAACACAAAGGGGTCCTACACTGTGGGAAAAATATGAATTCTAGGTGGCCGAGTGTAAATAGTGGCTTCTCAGTTCTCACCCATGACCAAATGAATGAAAATAAGGAGCGTCTCACATGCGACCGAAGCTTGTAAACACATTCATTATAGCAAATCACAAATGGTCCAAAGATATAAATAGAAGTAAATCGACAATCTTGTGTGAAAGTTGTCAAATTAAAATGAATTCGATCTCAGTAGATATTCGATAAAGTACTTACGGAAAATAGAAAAATAGAGATGTTGTGCCCAAAAGTAAAGCCCAAGCGAATGTCGCGGGGATATATCTCGTTTTGAGGTCGCATTTGGGCATATTGTGTCAATTTTACTTCTCAAAAAGTAAATTTAACTCGATTTTACTCACTACGGACCAACATGGCCGCGCCTAATAATAATGGCAGATTAAAAAACTGCCACAGATTACTAGTATATATTTGTAGACAGATAAGCGTCTTAGAAGAGTTTGACGGCTCACGAATTGACATTTGATGCGACAGCTAGCGCCATCTTAAATTGGGGCGATAAAACTCCACAGGCGTGTATGTGTGCGTTTATGTTTGTATGTTTGTATTAGGATATTATGGGGATGGGATATCCTTGTCAGATTTTTATGTTTCAATTAACTTGAATTTGTAAAAACTGAGTTTATTAAGTTTAGTTCACATAACAATACACAATTTTCACAAAAACAAAGTCTTTGAAACATAAAAATCCGACATTATAAAACAAATAAAAACAAAATTTTGACGAATATGATTATTTATTGTTTTTGGTCAATATAAAGTCCCTGCCACCGGTTCGCTGACCCACCCACCGAGAAGAACCGGCGTAAGAAACTCGATGAGCCTATTTTTTTAAACAAACAATGCTAGAATACATAGTTACATCATAAACACTGTGTTTAGATAAAATTGAATTCGTAAAATAAAAGTTAAAACATTTTGTTATGCATCAATCAATCAAAACTAATTAATTTACATTCAATTAAAATTAAACTGAGTTTACAACGTTACATTCATAACACTGTTCAATCAAGTGTTTTAAAATAGTTAGAAAATTTATAATAACGGGTTTTTTGTTAATCTAGCTCAATCCATAATTTACTGCTAAGATTTAGAAAAATATATATTACGTTATACATGTTTGTATAACAATTGATAATAAATAGTCTGAAGATTTTTTAACAATCTACCTACAGTTTGCATTTTTTCCGTAAAACATTTTGTTATGCATCACTCAATCAAAACTTATTATTCACATTCAATAGAAATTAAGCTGAGTTTGCAACGTTACATTCATAACACTATTCAATCAAGTGTTTTGAAATAGTTACAGAAATGTTATAATTATTCATAATAACGGGTATTTGTTAATCTTAAACTAGCACGAGTCGGCGCATGAGTACCGAAAACTATTCCACCTCAATTTTTTTATGTGATCCTCTTCAAATTGCCCTCCTGATGATATAAATGCATGTTGCCAGGGCGCAACCCGGTGCTATATTGTTTAAACAAACATTGTTAAAACAATTGCAAAGAATTGTTATTTTTCAACCGAACAAATTAATATTCTTTATTATAATAAATATTCTTTATTGAAATACCAATAAAAAAGGTCCTATGACTTTTTACGATAAAGTTAATATTTTTAAAGATACGAATTTTTAAAGGTTCGAAAAACCTCAAATTTGGGTACTTTCGACCGATGAAAAATATATTTAAAAAATAATAATGTCAAAGTAATATATTTTTTAAATTCTGTATACAATAGTCAATAACATTGATAATAGAGATTTCAAAAAATTTCATTGTTTATATCTTTTTTTTATCTTAGCAAAAGTAGACAAAAATTGTGTTTTTGTACAATTACTCCCTTAAAC
The DNA here is from genome assembly GCF_905147365.1 of Aricia agestis. Classification (NCBI taxonomy): domain Eukaryota; kingdom Metazoa; phylum Arthropoda; class Insecta; order Lepidoptera; family Lycaenidae; genus Aricia; species Aricia agestis. The sequence goes on from NC_056418.1 coordinate 269,497, forward strand.
AATTACTTTATTTTAATTTTATTATTAATTATTAAAGTACAAATATAATTAAAGATTTGATGAAAATTTCAAGTGCCTAACTGATACTATTATTGATTACGAGCAAAAAAGGCCAAAAAAAAACACGTTTCTTGTATGGGAGCCTCCCTTAAATAATATACTTTATTTTATTTTTAGTATTTGTAGTTATAGCGGCAACAGATATACACAATCTGTGAAAATTCAGCATTCTTAATAATAGGGTTTACTAAGATTTCGTTGTCTGTCCGTCTGCCTGTTTGTCTATATGTCTCCAGGCTGTATCTGAAGAACCGCTATAGCTAGATTTCTGACATTTTTTCAGGTTGTGTATTTCTGTTGCCGCTATAAGAACAAACACTAGAAATAAAATAAAGTCAATATTTAGGGGGGCTCCCATACAAGAAACGTGATTTTTTTTGGCCTTTTTTGCTCGTAATCAATAATAGTAACAGCGAGGAACTTGAAAATTTCACGAAATCCTTAATTATATTTGTAATTTAATAATCTCTAAATAGTATAAAACAAAGTCGCTTTCCGCTGTCTGTATGTATGTGTGTGTGTATGTATGCTTAGATCTTTAAAACTACTCAACGGATTTTGATGCGGTTTTTTTTAATAGATTGAGTGTTTCAAGAGGAAGGTTTATATGTATAACATATGCATAATATGGTAGAGAAACACTGATAATTTTAGAGGTTTCTAATGTTATGTCGTAAATAAATTCATTTTTTTGCGTTTATATTGCAAACGCTGGCTAAACCCTACGAGATAGATCAAAATAATGTACCACAGTATTGTACACCTTAATAAGGTAAACAAAAAAGTCCGCGATGGTATATGTCTATTTCTTAGGGATAACTCACAATAGCCATTTTTGTTCTTTACTTTTTACGAAAAATAATGGCTTATTTACGAAGCGATTTTGACAATTTACAACATTAACCCTTATCCAAATAAACATGTTTGGAAGCTAAGACATTAAATGTAGATTATAATTGTCTTTTACACTATACAATTTCGATCAATACTTTAGAAGTTTTCAAACGTATAAACTTACGCGGAATCAAAAAATATGTCGCGCGGCGGCGGCCGAGGGACATAGCGGTTACGGCGGAACCGGCCGGGGGCTCTCATAAGCTTCGGGCTTATGTTATTGTAGTAGATAGTGTATTTCGTCATTGTGTGGTTGTGCAGACGGTAACGCAGAGGAGCAACCACAGCGCTTTCTTTCAGATATTCATTGTTTCTGGTTCTTTGGTTTCTGAATTGTCGATAAAAATATATTTGACTTGGTTAGAAAAACGGACTTTTGTTTTTGCTTTGCGATTGGGTTATTTGTTGCTTTGTGGGTATTACTATACGATCATGCCTGGAAGACGTCGTCGTTCGAACATAGGTCGTAGTACAGTGAATGCCAAAAGAGCACGTTCAGCAAGAGATGAAGAATCGTCAACGGAACGTGAGACTCGCCTCAGCCAGAATAGTGATAGATATCGGATACAGAGAGAAAGAGAATCGTCTGTAGAGCGTGAGGCTCGCCTCAGTCGGAAAAATGATAGAATTCGGATACAGAGAGAAAGAGAATCGTCTGTAGAGCGTGAGGCTCGCCTCAGTCGGAAAAATGATAGAATTCGTATACAGAGAGAAAGAGAATAGTCTGTAGAGCGTGAGGCTCGCCTCAGCCAGAATAGTGATAGAAATCGAATACAGAGAGAAAGAGAATCGTCTGTAGAGCGTGAGGCTCGCCTCAGCCAGAATAGTGATAGAAATCGAATACAGAGAGAAAGAGAATCATCTGTAGAGCGTGAGGCTCGCCTCAGCCAGGATAGGGATAGGCATAGAATACAGAGAGCAAGAAAATCATCCGCACAGACACATAGCAACACCGAACAAAACGAACAACCAAACAGCCACAGACCCGAGAGAGTAACTAATTCATGGGTAAATAAAGAAAATTCTGCCAATTTTTGCGAAACTTTCATCGTTTACGCAGCACAATAGGAAAAATCACCCGATTTTGAAACATTCTTCATTGGTGCTCCGCTCCTATTGGTCTTAGCGTGATAATATATTATAGGCTACATCCTACTAATATTATAAAGGCGAAAGTTTGTTTGGATGTATGGATGTGTGGATGTTTGTTACTCTTTCACGCAAAAACTACTGAATGGATTTTAATGAAACTTTACAACTTTATACATCAGAATAACACATAGGCTACAATTTTAACCGACTTTCAAAATGGGGGAGGTGTTATGTTCGTTTTCTTATATTCAACGATTACTCCGCCGTATGTTACCCGATTTTTATATTCACAAAAGTGGTGATCTGATGAAGGATCCATAAGTAATCGAGGGAACTCCTCAAAACTTATAGGGAAACGTGTGGTGACTTCGGTTTCGTGAGAAGTATTCTAAGCATATGCTACCAACAAGTAAGATTTTGCACCGAGATATACCTGGTATACCGTGGTTCGGAAGGTGCTGAGAGAACTCCTGATTCTTTATAGATACAAGTTTGGGAGTTTCGGCGTTGTTTTAAGAACAGGAACCATATGCTACTATGCAAATTACATTCATCATCATCATCATCATCATCAGTACCATATTATACCATTTCATAGTCTTTTAGATCGAGACTCAAGTTTGTCAAGCGATAATTAAAAAAAAATCTTTATTTTATTTCTAAAAATAGTTTGACGACCTCTGTATCTCAGTGGTGAGCGCGTTGGTAGCTCAAGCCGGAGGTTGCGGGTTCAAATCCCGCCGACGGAACAAAAAGGCCAGAGTCAGACTGACGTGGTGTGAAGTGTCCATAGATATTATTACTATTATTCTTTTTATATTCATTTAAAAAGTCAACCATTTTTTAGATCTAATGATTTGTCATGTGTGTCTATACTAGGGTTGTCAACTATACTGTTTTTCACTAAATTATACTTTTTACTGTTGAACAAAAATAAAGTACCTCTTAAAATACTGTTTTCAGCATCAAAATGAGATAATAAATAAATAAAATACTGTTCATTTTTCTAAAATACTGTTTGATAATATTTGAGAGATCTGAATATACTCTATTTCTTGTGAAAAAAGTTGGCAACCCTAGTCGATACAGCTGACGTTAATAGCACATTTGTTTTATTATACTATTGTGTCATACAATAATTTTTAATATAAAGACAAGTTACTTACTTGAAGCAACCTCAACTTCTATAGGATTTTGTAATACACATCCCGCATCATCAACCACTTGATTTCCTGAAACATTCATAAAATATATTATAATATATTGAAGTATTGCCTTTCCTTTTCAAAAATTATCTAGGAATCCTGTACTATATTGTATTAATGTGTACATATTATTACATTACATCACTACTTACGGTAGGTAAATCAGTGTTTAATGACTCTGCACAGGGAAAATGTGTATCTGTAAAGATGATAATATAATCTTGTGATGAATAACATTAAACTCAACAAACCATATTCCAATACAAAATTATCTACTTTGTGTGTGTTGTTTTATTATTAAACTAGCTGTTGCCCGCGACTTCGTCCGCGTGGACTTCAGTTTATAGCGCGCGATTTCAACAAAATTGGTGTCAAAAGCTTTTATAAAAAAACCCTGGTACCCCTTAAATCAATACAGCTGTGCAGTGTCACACAATAAGTATTTCATTTTTTTATATTAAACTTTATATTTTATGCCAAATGTTAAAGCTTATTTAGCCCCCCAATTACACAACTTTACCCATAAACTATTTATCATACATATTTATCATATTTATCACTGCACAGATAAAGCTGAGTTATTTAATACCGTAGAATAGATATAACAATCGAAAAAAATCGAAACTTAAATGTAAGATGATACCACGTCTTATAGGAAGACTTTGAGCAAGCGTCAGCGCGATGTAGAAGACGCACGGCGCCATCTATTATGAATTGTTGGAACTAACTTAATTTGAACAAATTTACACATTTTCACCCCCTTACAACCCTTTTTAAAAAAGTAGCCTATGTCCTTTCTCAGGCTTTAGATAATCTGTATACAAAATTTCATTACAATCGGTTCGGTAGTTTTGGCGTTTGGCGTGAAAGCGAGACTGACAGACAGACAGACAGACAGATATACTTTTGGCGTTTGGCGTGAAAGCGAGACTGACAGACAGACAGACAGACAGACAGAGATACTTTCGCATTTATAATATTAGTATAGATTATGTGCACACTGCACAGCTGTTTTTGTGTATTTTGATTAATTAAGGGCCGCGCTACACCGGAATGGCAGTGGCGAGGCGAGCACTTTCAGCGCTGCCATTCCGGTGTAGCGCGGCCCTAAGAGGGGTACCACTTACCAGGGTTTTAAATTTTTTTTAAATTTGACACAAATTTTGTTGACACCGCGCGCTATAAACTAAAGTCCACGCGGACGAAGTCGCGGGCAACAGCTAGTTATGAATAAAAACAATATTATATAGTAAAGTAGGTATGATTAGTTCTGTTACAAATTACAATAATAAAGTAAAAAATAAAACGCCATCTGTTTTCATATTTGAGAATTAAAATGTTGATTGCATTGATATATTTTCTGGATGGAATATAGGCCAACACGGTACACTCAAACTCCTTTATTTTAGAGCGCCTTCTGTTGTCAGCTTGTCACATATATTAGAAATGCAGTAGGAGTTCTATAAGATAAGATAGATTGATTATTATTATACCAAGTGATTATATTCATAAACATAATATTCTAACGTATTAAAAACTATAAACAAAAACATACTAACTAATAAGTATGATTAGTTCTATGTTACAATAAAGTAAAAATTAAAACGCCATCTGTTGAATCGTATTAGAACTAAAATGTTCATTGCATCGATATATTTCTGGATTTTTTATAATATTATACATAAATTAATACATTAAAGATTTTTGAAATATTATTTTAATACACATCCAAGACCCAGGAACATTGAAAACTTTTTGTTCCGCCTGCGGGACTCGAACCCAGGACCCCCGGGATGAGCGCTGGCCACGCGCAATGCGAATTCATTTTCATCGATATTTTCATGGAAATAATATATTTTCCCACACCAAAATGTAGCCTATGTCCTTTCTCAGACTCTAGAATAACTGTGTACAAAATTTCATTGCAATCGGTTCAGTAGTTTTGGCGTGAAAGCGAGACAGACAGACAGATAGACAGACAGAAATACTTTCGCATTTATAATATTAGTATGGATTATGACCCATTGGTACTTTTCATAGTCATTTAGATCAAGATTCGATTTTGTCAAGCGATTTAACAAATATTTATTTGTTTGATTGAACACGTTAATCATAGGAACTATTGGTCCGATAAAAAAAATATTTTAGTGTTAGATAGCTCATTTATCAAAGAAGGCTGTAGGCTATTTTATCACGCTAACTAATAGGACCGAAGAAACAGAGGAAATGTGGTTAAAACGGAAAATTATTAGCAATAATAATAATAATTATTATTATTATCTCACGAACTACTAAAGCAATTTTGTATGTTATTTGGCACAGATATAGAGTAGACTACGTGAAGAGAGATAAGCTATTTTGTTGTGAAAAAATGTACGAATTCCGTAAAATTCCTAATAATTACGCGAGCGAAGCCGCGTGGGACATCTAGTTTATAATATAAAGTAAGATAAATTTGGCTCAAGGGCGCAAACTTTAGTGCGTCAAGAAAGTGAAGAAATTAAAAAGTGCGAATTAAACATTGCGAACATGTCGCGAACTTTGCGAGTGTGGATCAGTAAATTTGGCAGAATACGCGATCCGCGGCGCGCTGTCGCGCGCGAGTGTGGATCGGCAGTTACAGATAATGACTGATAATGACGTCTATTGTTGTTATTTTTTTGTTCTGCACTGTCTGGCGGCGCGACTAGTAGGGAAAAACGCGAGAGTGTACAGTAAATAGTAATGCGCTCGCTTTCCTCGCGAGACCCTTTGTCTCGGGCGCAAAATACCGACACCGGACCGAGAGGGTCCGAGATAGAATAGGCGAGACGAGGCGAGCACACCCATTTACACTCTCGCACTCGGGCCGCCTCGCTGTGTCTCGGCGAGAGTGTACAGCCGACATAACAAGATTGATTTGAAAGGGATGACATTACGATGTTGTCACTTTTTATTTTCTTCTCTTTCTTGACAGGCTATACATAGTACACGGGCTTCGATGCGAGCCGCGAGTCTCGTACTCTCGTATGCTGTATGAAGCCCATGTCTGGCAGCACAGATTACTAATATATGTTTGTAGATCTGGCAGACTGGCGGGACTGGCGCCGGTTAAAAGGCCCATTAACGGCAGGACAGCACGGCAGTTCTGCAGTGAATGGGCCCTTTTACGCTGATTGCTATTTGCCTCATTGCTTATTTTTTAATCGATAATTTACGATTGGTAGCTTGACGTGTAAAATGCATAAAGGAGGCTGTAAAAATAATTTTATTGGTTAAATTGTAAAACGTCAGATTTTTCTATTTTCGGATTGGTGGAGGAAGGAAAAAAGTCTCGCGGATAAAGATGGCTGTTATTGTCAGTTAACTTCATGCTTTTGTAGTGTGGTATGATTTTTAGAATTCGTAAATTAATGTAAATCGTTTTAAAATTGTCTTTATTTTTATTTTAAAGCGTAGTTTTATACACGAGCTTAATTCGCTAAGATGTCAGAGAGCACTAGCCCTAGTGTTATAAGTTACCTGAGGCAGTATAGGTTTCAAAAGAAAGCTACAGCTGGCTCCTCCGTTCCCGTTACGGTAACCTCGGCTCCTTCGAGTTCTCGTAAGTAAAAACCGATAATTTCACTCATTAACTTGGGTCGGACAGTTTAGCAGTACTTACCGTACATATTCATATAACATTTGCTAACAGATTTTTGTCACTTTAATTCATGGTTACATATTATCTGACCGCGACCTTCATACACATGTTTTTAAAACTTTATTCATTAAATTTCACCGCATACTAGTAGCATGTAACAGTTATGTTCTTATACTTACTATTCAGTTGCATCATGCTTTTCACCTATCCTAGAAAAAGTATCATTTTTTTGTCAAGTATCATTATTTATTGTGCTACTTCCATGCTTTAACATCCAAACAAAAATTGTATGTGTAAAACAATGCAAAGAAAGCCTTTTGTTAAATAATTATGTAATAAACCCTACCTTGGTCATGAATCATGATCAAAAATGTCTGTTGATATAAGGCTGATGCTCATGATGATCTAAACAATCATCATCATCATCATCATCACCCATACCCAAATTCCAAAACAGTTGTTTATTGCAGCTAGTTTTTTACTCTTTACAAATGCTTTACTTAGCTTAGTATAACTCAAGTACGGTAAAATATATTTTCATGTTTATGAAAGTTATTAAGTTCACATTAATCGAAAAGAAAAGCAATGATATTGACAATTTCTATTGGTTTTGGAAGTAGATAAATATATCAAATACAGTGTAAACTCTACGTAACATGTAACTCCATTTAGCGACATACTCTCTAAAGTTTCGAAATCATTTGACTTTTGGTTAGTTTCGCTTGTCTACCATACAATGATATACACTCTGTATAGCATCACTCCCACTCTTAATAACGACAAAATCACAACGATTGAGTAAAAAAAGTATCTTTTAAGTTACTGATATTTTTAAAAAACTGTGCAGCTGTGTATGTTTCTTTTTGTCGCTTTACTATCCTAGCCCGCAATGAACTTAACTTTTGGCATCACACATACCGAAATTTCTAAGAAATTCGTTCTTTTGTTTGAGATTGAGATTGCTTGCACGTGTAGACTGTTTTTGAACATAAAAGCATCTGAACATTATCATATTCTCAGTTGCTCATAAACTTCCAAATAGTAAATACGATTACGAAAAAAAATCACTGTATATTGACGGAAATTCTTTGATTTTACTTATCTCCATTTAACGACAACTCCCTATAACGTCAGAAAATGCACGGTCCCTTCAGTGATGTTATATAGAGTTTACACTGTACATCATACAGGAGGACATAGGCAATTAATTATAGCAAATATAGCTTCTTTTGTTTTGTGTGTATAAAGTTATGGGCAACATTTAGCATGTATAATAAATGCATATAAACAAGTTGGAATTGGACACTCTTGATAATATCATGTTGCATTCCCACAGCTTTGACTTACTCACATAGTCAGTGTAAGAAAATACTTTCTTGTACGATCAGAGAAATTTTTTATCTCTCTTTTTATTTGTATTCATTAAAGAAAAGGAATGTCATTTTAAGATTTAGCAAGTAACAGAGTGATTTAAAAAATAATTTCAGAATCAATGATAAGGTTGCCTACGCCTGTAGCCTTCAACAAACATGTGCCAGTGGTGTATAAGAGAATCAGAATACAGGATTCAGACTCTGACGATGGACCATCACCGGCTAAGAAGCCTGTTATCGTGACCTCCGCTATACCCGACCGTCCAGCCTTGCCTAATCCCACTGTGGAACTTACACAAGCTGTCAAAGAAAGAAGATTCCGGAACATGGTGCAGATGTTTCCTGAAGTTGCTCCTCTGGTAAGTTTGGTTCAGTACTGTGAGTAGAGTATTATTCTTTTGATTACACTTAGATTTAATGCAATGTGAACAAAGTGTGAAAACTAATATTTCTATTAAAATATGATGTTAACGTTGACTGATTTTAGCTCGTAAAAACCACCTTATCCAAGCATGGTTGGAACGAAGAGAGATGTAGAGATGAGCTCCTCAAGTATGACCCCGAGAGTGATGTCCGACCCTCGGGCAGTTACCACCGTCCGAGCAACTCAGGACAAACATCACAGTCGAATGGAGCTAACATAATGCGGGTGACAAGCGGAAGCACCACAATACCTAGACCCCTGGCATCTAAAGGCGGCAGGGCAAGACGAGGTAGCAGCGGCAGTGAGGATGATGATTACGGGGTTAGGAAAGGAAAGGATGACCTAGTTTATGACAGGTAGACACATTTTATTACTTAAATCAAACACTTAATGTGAAGAGCTTTTTTTTTAATTTGCAATAGATCTATTTGGCAGTATTTTTAAGTATATCAGCTAAAGCTTACTTAAACGTAACTACGTAAAATACAACTTGAGGTGGCTTTCCAATCCAATAATCATCTGAATATCATATTGTTGTCAAATAGGGAATATGCAAATATAATTTATGAAAATTTTGCTATTAAAATGTTAAAAAAATATAAAAGGATAATCTATATACATATAATACATATAAAAATGAATCCATATTCGCGTGGTCGCGACTCACGACGTCACGCGTAAACGGCTGGACCGATTTTGCTGAAATTTGACATCTCTTACTTTGAGTCCCGAAGACGAGCATAGGATACATTTTGTCCCGGAAAAATGTACGGCTACTGCACAATATATTTTTATGATTTGCGCGTAAACTAATCAATCGATTTTGATAAATTTTGGTATGGAGATACTTTGAGTCTCGGGAAAGGACAAGGGATACTTTTTGTCCCAGAAAATGTACGGTTCCCGCACAATAAACTTTTATGGTTTTCGCCTAAACAATTCAATCTATTTTGATGTTTGGTATGGGGATACGTCTGTCGGGTCAGCTAGTATTTTTTTTAATCTAGACAAGAAAGGGCATTTATCGTAGAATGATAATGACAGCTAATATTTTATAAAATACTAGCTGTTGCCTGCGACTTCGTCCGCGTGGACTTCAGTTTATAGCGCGCGGTGTCAACAAAATTGGTGTCAAAAGCTTTTTAAGGCGTGGATTAATCTCAATCCAAAACTATAACTTTGCACACTATCAAAGACCAAGCGTATACGCATCGCAATAAGATTGATTTTAGCTTAGCATGAAATTGAAGTCACTCAAACGGATTTTCTCTATTTTTCATGTTTTTTTTAAATATCTCTGGAAATAAACATTAAGAAACAAAATTGTTCGGTTAAAGAATTTTTAATATAGATTTACTAACAATTTATTCAAATAACATGTACAATTATCCTAGTTAATACTTATATTTCGATGAAACAGATTTTTATCGGAGGTGAGTTTGTAAATTAATTACAGCCAAAGTATAAAGTTTTATTAAAATGTTTATGTTTTAAGGTATTTTAAATATTGTGCTTTATACCTCATATTTTTTAAAACTTCGTTATTATATTGGAACTAGGTAAACCGGAAGTCGCGGAATACCAATTTGAGGTTTATCCTCGCCTTAAAACCCTACCCAAAACAGCCGTGTAGTGCGCACATAATATATTTTTTTTATTAAACTTTTTTGTACCAAATTTTAAAGCTTATTTATCTATACACAACTGCAGCTAGCATTACACAACATTAGCTTTACTCATAAACTATTTAGTATTAATTATTGGTATTGCTGTTGTTTCTGATATCTATGTTGGTAAGTGAGTTATTTGATAACGTGTAGGTATAACAATCGAAAGAATCGATAAACTGAGCCCAACATGGTACCACTTCTTATAGAAATACATATAAGCAAGCGATAGCGCGATCTAGGCGACTCTTGGTGCCATCTGTTATGAGTTTTGGAACTAACTTTATTTGAACAAATTTACGCATTTTCACCCCCTTACAACCCCTTTTTCCAGTTAAAAAGTAGTCTATGTCCTTTCTCAGGCTTTAGACTATCTGTGTACAAAATTTCATTACAATCGGTTCAGTAGTTTTGGCGTGAAAGCGAGACAGACAGACAGAGATACTTTCGCATTTATAATATTAGTATAGATTTGACATTGAATGTACTGTCACTTCTTGGTGGAAATTCATCTTCAATTAAATAGGTAATTATACACTTTCCTTGCACTTATTCCACTACCTGATGATGTTTTTTCGAAACCGGTCATGTATTTAACAATTTTGTAATAAATATATTAAAATAAAGTGGAATAAGTGCAAGGAAAGTGTATAATTATTTAATTAGTATAGATTGTTTTTGTGCAAAAAATACGAATTAAAAGTAACTTGAAACCAAACGGATTTTAAAACACCAATTAACGTTCAGTGACGTCACACCTGCTATCCCCGCATTCCATTTAGTGTTAAAAACGCTTAAAATGCCTCCTATTTTGGGCGTTTTGATCGTTTTTAACGCATAATGGAACGCGCCCAATATACGATCAGGTCAATAATTGTCAAACAGTAGTGACGTCATACAGACTATAGATCCAGTTCCAGTGTTTTAATTTTTTCAATAAATACAATTTTAGTGACTCAGACAATGAGGTGACAGATGACCTGGTTGGTGACAAGAAGAAGGTGTTTGAGTTCCTCAACACCAGCACCATGAATGAGCTGTCGCTGCTGAGCGGGTGCTCGCAGAAGAAGGCCGAGGCCATTATAGCACAGCGACCCTTTAAGGGTTGGGTTGATATGGTATGTTAAATAATAAGCATTAACTCCTTATAGTGCTAAAAATTTAAAGTATTTTTTTTGTGAGTAAGAAATCTCATATGTACATTATTAATGGATATTTCATTATACTAGAGATCGCCCAATGGTTGAAATTCGACCTTAGTTTCAACGAAATTAGGACTACTACCTATATTTTGTAAAAAAATATTGACTTTATCATATTTTTTTCAATTCTTGTCTCTGGGACTTAGCTGATCTCAGACTAGCCGTGTAAGCATTGTCTAATAGTATCTCAGATTCAATAAAAAAAAATTATAATCCATTTTCAATTTGTCACCTTGATGTCAACCATAGACATAATATATACTGTCGTAAAGACCACCTGACAACTCGAAAATGCGTGACCATTTTTGATCTGTCAATGTGTGCGTGTGCTAGTGATGTATATTTTACTATCGATAGTATAGTATTTTGCTATCGATAGTTTAGTCCGTTCGAGTTATTTTACCTGAGTTTCTATAAGAAATAAATAATATGCAACTTTGATAGATTTGTATTTCAAATTAGGTATCATAAATTTTAATTGGCAAAAAAAGGTGACGATTGAAAAGTAGATACACATATTCTTTTGGAATGATTTTTCAATCGTCGGATATGTTATGACATGAGGTTCTTATAGGGGTAAATAATTTACACTGAACTGAACATTATAAAGTTACTTATTTATTACTCAGGTAAAATCTATCTGGTAAATCAGTCCTTACATTGAAAGTAAACGTTGAAAGTAAACAACACACATAGTATATTATATTTTATTCTTAAATTAAATACATATTATAAAATATCATAATATTTTATTACAATAATTATTTTGAACCGACTTCCAAACAGGAGGAGTCTAGACGTTCGCCTGTGGATATATTTTTATGTATGTTCAACGATTACTCCGCCGTTTATGAACCGATTTTCAAATTTTTTCTTTTGCTGTACATTGTATTGTTCCGAGTAGGTATCATGTTCACAAAAGTGGTGGTCTGGTGATGGAAACAATGAGAAATCGAAGTGACTCCTTGATATTCAAATGGGAACATATGGTCCCAGAAAACGTTCAAAATCTTTCGATTAATAAATTTAAAAAAGTAGTCAAAGAACGTTTTGTGCCAAAGCCAAAATGATTTTATAATTGATGGCACATCTTGGGAGTAGAATGCTGAATGACTGCTTGCAAGGCTACTTCTACATGACTTACAATTATTATGTATCTATCTATGTTTACATTGTTTAATTTTTAGTTACAGCATTGTAGATTTTGTTTTAAAAGATATATTTTTTTCTCACTTTTCTTGGTAAAAAGTGGGCGTGCGAGTTTCTTACGCCGGTTCTTCTCGTCGGCTTAGTTACCGAACCGGTGGTAGGCACCATGTATTCTGAAAATATATTTTATTTTAGATTTGTTCAGAAATAAAGCAATTTTGATTTTGATTTTTTAAAACACCAACTGTAAGTATAGAAAACGTTAAGGACAGCTAAAATGAGTAAAATTATTATTTTTAAACAAAAAATTAAAACCGACTTCCAAGGCAATGATAATAGTAATATTATACTTAAATGAACTAAAAAGTATTAAATAATTCTTATTCTGTACTCAGTATAATTCTGTTCTCAATCTTCATTATTTTGCAATCGGTACCAGCTAACCTAATCGCCAGTTCTCTGACAGAATAGGTATAACAGCAACTTATATACTTAGGACTGGTACCGACTTCAAAATTATGAAGATTGAGTACAGAATAAGGATTATTTAATACTTTTTAGTTCATATAAGTATAATCTTAAATGAACTAAAAAGCATTAATTGCTTATAATTGCTTATTTTTAATAATTGCTTCAGTAACAAGTGCAACAGTATGTTAAACTTACTGGCACAAATAAAGTTGGCATAGCTCCTATAACCAAAATAGTATTTATTCTAATTTTTCTTTAAAAATTTTCAATGAAATGTTTGCTACATATTGTTGAATTTTTCTTGGGATTCCAACCAACACGCCCAATTAGTTTCAGCCATTTTCCTCTTATTAGAGGATCTTGAGGGAATCTGTAAAACAAATGATTATGATATATAAATATAAACCTTCCTCTAGTTTTAGAGTCACTCTATATTATAGTAGTTATATTATATTAGCTATATTATAATATACTATTAGTTAAAATAGATAATATGTCCTTTTAGTCCGGCCGCACATTATCCGAATTTGTGATCACTAAAATTCAGACGCCCCGCCCCGCTCATACATTTTGACACGTCAGAAATTCTTTTAGTATGATGGGTCTACAACAAAATGTATGAACAGAGTGCGTTCCGCCGGGCGTCCGAATTTTTCTGATCAGAAATTTCGGAAAATGTGCGGCCGGGCTTAAGGTGATAAATATAAAGGTAAATGATTTTTATTTTAGATTTATGTTATTGTAAAATATCGATAAGCATATCGATAAATTTGATTCAAGCACTAGCGTATATGTAAGAAATTTTGATGAAAAATTTTTCTTCAAAATTTGTGTAATATAGGAACAATAGTACCTTTAGTTACGCAAAATATGAAAGTAAAAGGGAGGATTCACAATATTTTATTTGAAATAGAGAACTAAAGACCAGAATATAGCAAAAATAAACACATCGTAGCAATTAGGACATGAAGATTAATTACGGGTGAAATGTATATTTTTCAGGATTATTCCTATGATTTACACTGCAATTACTCACAGCACAAGTTATTATTGTTATATATAATAGTATTTGTTGAAAATAACATACGATTTAAATAATAAATTGCAAATACCGAAAGGGCATAAAAACGATTGATGACTTTTGACGACCTGTCAAATAAAAGTTGTTACAATTTTCATTAGACTGCCTCTCTCTTTTCATCTTGTTATAATTCCATAAAGGATTTTCTTCTCTCTCGCACTCTTTGTTGGTCTTTAGGTATATATTATGTCTATGATGTCAACAGACTTCAACCATAAATAAAAGAGTATACTCGTATGTATAGGGTTTGTCACTCAAAAATCTGTCATTTTCTTAGTGTGTGTGTTGTAGTGTGTGTAATGTTTTATTTGTTAAAAAAATGTATGATAAAAGCATTATTTCAAAATAATATTAGCTCGATGCACTCCTTCAATATACAAACTATAACTGTGCAAAATTTCATTCACCTATGTTTCCCCATTTTCGTCAATATATACAGTGTGTAACAAAAATAAGTGATAATACTTAAGGGTGTGTACATGTTCCTTGTAGTGAGTTCACTGTGAAAGTAGCAGCGCTGAAAGACCAAAATTTTTTTTCATTTTGTATGGGCAAGCTCCCGAACGTCACGAGTTTCCCCATACAAAAGTGAAAAAAAAAATTGGTCTTTCAGCGCTGCTACTTTCACAGTGAACTCTCTATAAGGAACACATACCCACCCTAAAGTATTATCACTTATTTTTGTTACACCTTGTATATAATTGGAATCTCGGAATCGGCTCCAACGATTTTCATGAAATTTAGTATATAGGGGGTTTCGGGGGCGATAAATCGATCTAGCTAGGAATCATTTTTAGAAAATGTCTTTTTATTCGTGTTTTATCGATAATCGATAAACTGAAAAATATGACTCTTCCTGACATAACGAATACTATTGACGAATAATAAAACTATTTCATAAGCAACTAATTGCTTTAACGACACAACAACAGCTAAAGCTATTCCAGCAGATGGCGTTGTTAAGTAACACAAAGTCAATGAGTGTTTGCTATACTGAGCAAAGCTCGGTCATCCAGGTATCCAGGTACTATATATAAAACTCAAAGGTGACTGACTGATTGACATAGTGATCTATCAACGCATAGCCCAAACCACTAGACGGATCGGGCTGAAATTTGGCATGCAGGTAGATGTTGTAACGTAGGCATCCGCTAAGAAAGGATTTTGATAAATTCCAACCAACCAAAGGGTTCAAATAGGGAATGAAAGTTTGTATATAATAATACTTCTTAACGCGAGTGAAGCCGTGGGCAAAAGCTCGTGTAGTCTATAGCTTCTTTGTATATGTAGAATTGTAGATGTTTAGACACTAGGCTTCTGCTTGGTGTTTCTAACATTAAACAAAATTATTAAAAATGGCACTATGAAAGTCCATTGACTCTGGAGTCACAACTTTTCTTTCACCTTGAAATATGACCTCAACTTTTTAGTGAGTGCAATTATGTGTGTTGTGACAAGTGCAAATGTTCCAAACAAACAGACGGGCACATTACCTACGTACCGAATAAAAGAAACATTATAGTCATTACCTGGATTTGGGGGTGGGATGACGTGGCCCCGCCCCCCGACCACGCCTTCAAAAGGTAACAGAAACAACTTCGTTTTAAATAATGCTTTCTTTTTCAGGTTGAGAAGTTCAATAGCAATAAGATGTTAAGTACGGACCTGTTGAACGCTACACAAGAGCTGCTGTCCACGAGGAACAACATACAGCGGCTGATGAAGAAGTGTGTGGGGCTGGCCACGCAGCTGGAGTGTGCCGTGGCGGCCGGCGCCGGGAGACTCAAGCAGCCCGCTATATTGCACTCCAGGTGAGGAATATCCGCGAGGAGCAAAAATACCGTATTCATCGACCTACGTCATTTGGTTGGGCTATGTGATATTATGTCAATTAAATGTTATCCGTGATCTGTCAGCTAGGTTTGACATAACGCGACCAAATTAATTCCAGCCTCCAGGCCATATCTGCCTATGAATCAACTTCTCTGACAGTACAAAAACCAGAAAATAATTTGATCAAATTCCATTAATTTAATACTAAAAAAACTTCCTTGTTACAGTTTGACGTTAGCTCCTTACCAGCTAGTCGGTTTGAACTGGCTGGCCGTGCTGCACAAGCAGGGTGTCTCCGGCATCCTGGCCGATGAGATGGGTCTGGGCAAGACAGTGCAGGTGATAGCGTTCCTTGCTCACCTGAAGGAGACGGGGCAGGCTAAAGGCACACATCTGGTGGTCGTGCCCGCTTCTACTTTAGGTGAGTCTCTTTTATTAGGGCCTCTG
Source organism: Aricia agestis (assembly GCF_905147365.1). Classification (NCBI taxonomy): domain Eukaryota; kingdom Metazoa; phylum Arthropoda; class Insecta; order Lepidoptera; family Lycaenidae; genus Aricia; species Aricia agestis. The sequence continues at coordinate 286,017 of NC_056418.1, forward strand.
CTAGTCGTGTACGTATAATGTATATATTCGTGAGTCCGCCTCAGTTAAGTAGGAAAGGCCTCGGAGCTCGCATCGTAAGGCTCGGGCCAACCAACGACTGTAAAAGTTAATGCTCGAATTAGTATCATGCTAGCTCTTTCGTTTTTCATATGAATGAAAGAGAAGACATGACATTCGAACAAGCTGTTAACACTAACAGACGTTGGTGAAATTGTGTATGTAACGGTTGCAGACAACTGGAGCACAGAGTTCGAGCGCTGGTGCCCGTCGATGCGTGTGAGCAAGTACTACGGCCCGCCCGAGGAGCGCCGCCAGCTGCGCATCGAGTACGCCAAGGGACTGAGTCAGATCGACATCGTGCTCACCACGTGAGTACTCGTTGTACTGATGATTTAATATGCGACACTACGCTGCAGCGGAGCGACGGAACAAAACATCAGTGCTATGGAGCTTACAGTATCGTCTCGCCTGTGAAGGTGGCTGTCCATACCCGCGGCACGCGACGAACCACAGAAATTCAAATGCGACTTTACGGACTAGGGCCTAGGCTATAGGTTTCATTTCGATCTATGCCATTACGAAGCAGCGGCTGTCTCAGTCGTTAGAACAATGTCGGTGGAAAATGAAACCTGAAAAAAGTGACATACAATATTTTTCAAATATAGTTACCCTATAATCAGGCTCGAAGGACCAACTGTTTATAAATAAATAAATAAAACTTTATTTCAGACAAATTTTGTCCATAGATTTGTTAGTGACAGTTAGTGACAATTAGCTTATATATAAGTACCTTAGTAGTGTTAGTAGTAATCAGTATAATATTTTACGACATCAAGCCTATCCCTATCTCCATCCAGTGTTATAACTGCATTAGACGTTGTATTTAAACTATTCAAATTGTTGCAACTTTGAACGTGAACAAACACTGTATATTACCTTGTTGAATGTAAAAACATTAGTTAAACTTTGTGTTACACATAGGTCAAAGTTTGATGATGTATTTTCAGTTACACTATGGTGAGCAGCTGCCCGGAGGAGCGCAAGATGTTCCGCATTACGCCGATGCACTACGTGGTGTACGACGAGGCCCACATGCTCAAGAACATGTCCACGCAGCGGTACGACAACTTACTCAAGATAAAGGTAAGGCCTCAGCCATAAGTATGTCACACCTAAACGGGGTAGGGAGGGGGTCGACGAAGTGTGAGATGGAGGTGGGGTCCTAAGTTTTGTGACATTATATTTTAAATTTAATAAATTAAATACCGAAATTTGAAACATTGATGTGGTTTATTTTTTGATGTAAAATTGCGAGATGTCAAACCACTACCACCTGTAACAAGGGAAAGGGGGGGGAGGGGGGGTCTGAAAATCATGAAAATATTTCATCCCTAGCGGATCAAGAAAAAATTCGTACGATTATAATTTTCCTTAGCACTCAGACCCAAGTCGCTATTGCAATTAATTACAAGTTAGCACTTGTGTCAGTAGAATTGCAATTAGCCTTCATGGAGGCGTATGAACAGTTTGTCCTTCGCATTCTGTGATCGTGTCCTTTGGTTGGAACTACAAAAATCTTACCAAGCTTACTCCACATTTTTTAAAATATTATGTAAGGCTTCTATGGCGTAATTTATTCATTTCATACCTAATGCGGAATTTCAATGAACCATTAAACATATACCAGCAGAATTTCTGGACCAATACAACTGGCAAACCTTCAAGAAAAGAGCGTATTCCCTCTTAAATGCAACGCACCTCTTGTAATGTTGCGAGTGTCCATGGGCGACGGTAGTTGCTTTCTATTAGGTGATGGGTATGATCTTTTGCCTCCCTTTATAAAAAAAATATAAATTGTTATTTGAACTTGCAGTCCAAACACCGTCTGCTGCTGACGGGCACGCCGCTGCAGAACAACCTGCTGGAGCTGATGTCGCTGCTGTGCTTCGTGATGCCGCACATGTTCTCCGGCAAGACCGACGACCTCAAGAACCTCTTCCAGAAGAATGCTGTAAGTTTAACATACATTGATTAGAATAGAATAGGATAATATTTATTGCATGAAATGTTGTTTTTATAGGTGTTACAATATTATATCTGTGGACTTTATTGGTGCACTTACGACGTGGGTGGGTTAGGTTGGTCGGATTTTAAATTTTAATTTTTTTTGACAACTACTTTGTCAAAAAAAATTAAAATTTAAAATCCGATGAAAATTGGATGCTACGATGCCACGGACAAATAGACAGACAGACACGTCAAACTTATAACATCCCTCTTTTTTTCCCTGCGCGATCGCGCCGGCTTGCACTTGAAACGTAAGTGCGGAGTTCCGTTCAGAAAAAAGCGAACGTGTGCGCCAGTTAATGTTATCGCCAACAAACTGTTGTGCAGTTTGGCGATTTTTTATGTATTTAAGTTACCATTATTGTAAACCTTTTTATGAATAAACATATTTAAAAAAAAATGTATTTTCTATTGATTCCATGCATATGGATTTCCGAATATAGAAAACGTGTGTTTGCAGCTAGCCTTATACTACACATTTGAATTTAAACAGGTGTAACTTTAATAAAATGATACGGCTAAATGTTATTTAATATTATAATTTATAAAATGATGTAAGCTAAACCGCTTTACGCGGCAGCGGAACTAGGCGGCCCGGCATTCTCGTATTATGTTTCAGTTTCGTTTTATTCTTTTGGAATAAAAACACTTTAACTTTATAAAATAAAATTCATGTTTTAATTGACAGAAAGTGAAAACAACAAAGAAAGTGAACGGCAACACGGAGGATGATATACCAGCATTCGAACAGAGTCAGATCACTCAAGCCAAGAGGATCATGAAGCCGTTTGTGCTCCGGAGACTGAAGAGGGACGTGCTGCAGGACCTGCCCAAGAAGACCAACCACACCGAGCTGTGCCCCATGTCGGAGAGACAGCAGACCCTGTATAAGGAACTCATTGCTGGGTTCGCCGCTAAAGATGGCACTGTAAGTATCAATGAAACTATATTTCCAGAATTACATATTATGAATATCTTATGGTTCGACATTTTTTGCTCTTGAGTGTCGGTTATTCTGTTAAAGTAGTAATCGTAAGGATTTGTTTTGCTTTGAAATTCTATACATGCACACAGAAGGTTTAGATATGCATTGTTGCGTGGCGTTTCTTGTCTTTCTGTACTAAGTGTCTATTATTATAGTAATCCTAAACTAATGTAATTTCAGATACACTCAACCCTGGAGAAGAGCGGCATATCCATGATGATGGACATGCGGAAGCTGGCCAACCACCCGCTGCTGGTGCGCACCTACTACACCATGGACATGCTGCGCAAGATGGCGGACCGCCTCGCCCGAGACGCCGGATACAAGGAGAAGAACTCGGAGTACGTGTTCGAGGACCTGCTCTGCATGTCTGACTTCCAGATACATCAGCTGACACAGCAGTACCATGTGAGTTTCATTGACTGATACAAGATTAGTCCTGCTTCAGACGACGATAAAATTGCACAGTTTGGTTACGTAATACAAATATATTATGAACTAGCCATATCTACACCATACCTTTTAAGATCAGCGCTTCCTGCCAAATTATGCATGTATCACACACATAAACCTTCCTCTTGAATCACTATACTTTTTGAAGAATACTCATTTTAATGATTTAAGCTTTAATATGGACAGATATTATTCTATTTTAAACAAGCTTGAAAACAACATTATTAGTTGCTACAAGGCGGGAATCGAGCACGGCCTCCGTGTCGATAGCGAAGGTTTTAGCCTAGACCACAGGTTTTATAATGATTAATCTGATTTCCAGTGCATCAGCAACTTCAAAGTGCCCGACCATCTCATCCTGGACTCTGGCAAGTTCCTGAAGCTCGACAGCATGCTGCCGGCGCTGCAGGCGGGCGGGCACCGCGTGCTGGTGTTCAGCCAGTTCACCATGATGCTGGACGTGCTCGAGCCCTACCTCCGCCTGCGCGGGTACAGATATCTCCGGCTGGACGGCAGCACCGCCGTTAATGAGAGGTAATGTTCAACTAATTTAGTTTAACCGACCTCAAAAAAAGGAGGATATCAATTCGACCTATATGTATGTAATATTTCCAGAACTGTTTTCCTGTATGTTGATTATTGTAAGTCTATATCAGTATCAGTAATAGTCAGCGTCTGAACAAATGTGGAATGTGAACAAAAGTGTATGTATGTATATTTTTATGTTTGTGTTCGCATTTCTCCGAAACTACAAGCCCGATTTAAGTGATTATTTTTTTGTTGTACTACTTACTAGGTATTGTTCAACTCGGGGAATACTGCAAGTTACATCAAAATCGGTTCAGTAGTTTTTGAGATAGTGGCTTAAATAGACCCGACGGCTACACCGCGACACCTGCATAGCTAGCACAAGCACGTAGACAAACGAAAGAAACTAAATTTTGACAGTTTTACCGGAAACACATTGGAGAAAAAGTTTCTTTCGTATCTCGATATCTTCCGCTTTTGAAAATCTATGTCAAGCATGACGAACCGCTTTTGACATTTAGTTTCTTGATTCTTTTTTTATTTTTATTATGGCACTTGGCTATAAAACCATGGCTAGTGTCGAGTAAATGGCGGCAAATTAAAAAAATCGATGTATAGCAACCCTGTCTATAGCCGGAATTATAGTTTTGATCTACAAACTACGAATAATAAAGTTCCTTAGTTTTTATTATTCGTATTTCGTAAATCAAAACTATAATTCTGGCTATAGACAAGGTTGCTACACGTCGATTTTTTTAATTTGCCGCCATTTACTCGACACTGGCCATGGTTTTATAGCCGAGGTGCCTTATTTAAAAAAAAAGAACCAAGAAACTAAATGTCAAAAAAATAATAATTGCCGTTGCTTTAATGGTTGCTATGGAAAGAGTTTCTTGTCTTTGTCCACTGAAACTCAAGTCGATGGGTGGTGCCATGCTCAGGAATAAGATATGTAGACATGGGAAAGAAACTGCCATTACTTTCTTCCGAAGAATCGACTGGGAAACCCCGTGCTAGCTACGCTGCAGGGCTATCATAACAACATTAGACATGGGAAAGAATCGAGATACTGACAGATTTTATCGACAAAATGGCGGGTTTCCATTTTCTGTCACTTTGTCTTGTCTAACTGTCACTGTCTATTCTTCCGTAGAAAGAAACCGTTTCTACACCTGCTGATGGCAAATTGAATTTCAACAACCGTCATTGAATGTTTCTAGACAAGATCTGATAAACCAGTACAACGCGGAGGAGATATTCGTGTTCCTGCTGTCGACGAAGGCGGGCGGGCTCGGCATCAACCTCACCGCCGCCGACACCGTCATCATACACGACATCGACTTCAACCCCTACAACGACAAGCAGGCCGAGGACAGGTGAGACTTTCGCCTACAGATTCCTACTATCAGAGAAGTTGATTCCTAGGCAGATGACGGACACAAAATTGTTTCGAAAAAATCATCATCATCAGGTGATGATTTTTTCGAAACCAGTCATGTATTTAACAATTTTGTAATAAATATATTAAAATAAAGTGGAATAAGTGCAAGGAAAGTGTATAATTATTTAATTATAACTATATATTATTCCAGATGTCACCGCATGGGCCAGACGCGGCCGGTGACGATCTACCGGCTTCTGAGCGCGGGCACCATCGAGGAGGGCATCTACCAGGTGGCGCAGGAGAAACTCAACCTCGAGAAACACGTCACCGGCGCTGACGGTACGATATACATAGTATTGGGTCTGTGCCCGGCCGCAGACGCAATATGCAGTTGAAAGACGCAAGTTGCAGTCTGGACTGACTGCTCTAGAGGACCGCGTTTAATTTTATACCGACCGCTCAAGAACTGCTCGAGCGAGCTGTATGGTGGATATGAATTTAGTATGAAAATTCTGCAGTCGGTGTTGGACTGCAAGATGCGTCTATAGCCGGCCTATGACCGCACAGACAATATTTTTTCATTAAAAAATTTAATAATTATTTTTAAGATAAAAACATAATCCTTTTGGCGTGAGATACTTTTAGTGGCTGCAAAATGTGCGATTCCCGTGCTTTAACAAATTTCTGTGTTAATGAAGTTGCATGATATTTTTTTTAATATTTTGTGATTAGCCCGGGATTATGTCGCATTGTGTACTAAATATTGTTTTTATTTCACAGAAAAAGATCCTCAGGAACAGAAGAATGTTGTTCGACTCCTGTCTGCGGCTCTCGGCCTCACCTCGCCCAACAAATGATTGTTGGCCTCCGACACCATTGTCATCGACTAGTGAAGTGAAGCGAAACAAAGTGACTAGTGGACGAAGTGAAGTGACACAGTGAAATAAAACATGTAGTATAATTACCATCAAATGATATTGGATGTTTTACCATCTCAAAGATATTTATTAGCGCTATCTGCAGTGCCGAATGTGCAACCTAAAAGTTATTTACTTTTTATTTAGTTCATTTTAATTTAGTTAATAATTTACTTTCATAGTTTTGATGTATTACAAACTGCTGAACCAATTAAGATGATTTTTTAAAGGATGACGTGTCGAAGATTACTACTTAATTGAACAATTGATTAAAATCCCTTGTGTATTTTGAGCTCGGGGCAATAGAACTAGGGAACAATATAGATTATTGATATTTTTAAGTATTTTCAGTTAAAAAAAAGCCTTTAAAAGCTATATGAGCTACTCTGGCGCGAGCTTATACCCAATTATCTTCTTATTACATGTATGTTAATATTAAATAATAAGTCATTATTACTCCCACCTAAACTTCCATTCCTTAACCGAAAGAAGCAAGCCATTGCAATATTTATTTGAAATAGTAATAATGATAACGGGTGATATATTTGTAAACAATAGTGTCGAGTACTAAAATAGTTAGTAGGATAGCCTTAGAATATAATAATCCTTTTTTCATAACGAACTGGATTGAAGATGAAAAAAAAGAGAATGATTTGGCAATATTTTTTAAATCAATAATTGGCTTTAGATCTACGTAAGTACTAAGTACCTTTTTTTGCTATAATTGTTGTTTTAATAATATTATTCTACTGACTTAATTATCCAGGTGTAAATAATTAACTGTTTGTACGTAAAAAAATCATAGTGAAAATATTCTCTGGAAGAATTTAAGTACGAAAAAGTTTTGCCTCTTAAAGTATGTCATTGAATAATTTTTGTTTATTCTGATTACTGATAAAAAGATATTGTATACAAATGGACAGACAACAGGCCAAAGTAATGGCTATTTGTATGTAGACAGGACGAAAAGTTTGTATTACTTACGTACGCTAATATAGATGGCGCTGGTGACGCAAATATAGACATTTGATAGATATATTTAAGACAATGAAAGAGAGAGAAGTCAAATGTATACAGTATGAAACTCAGAGAGAACTGTTTCCCTCGAGTGAAGTATGCTAGAGTTTCTTAAGAATTTTAAGCACTTTTGTGGGAAAACCTTTTTTTCATCCTTTTTAACCTAACGGTCAGAATATTTGTAGACCAGATAACTGATTACGTCTACAGATATTTTGACCTACTTTTGTATTGGTTTCATGCTGCACTGCCAAATATGAACATCATTGTATGAAAAACAAACTGAATTATATAACTGAAATGTTTGAACCTCAAATACCGATAATAATATTTAAATTTTGCACTACGATTCGACTTGTAATTACTTGTGTACGGTAAATAAAGCTTCAATAAAAGGATATCTTTATATAAGACGTGACATGTTTTACTTTACCACCGTTTTACAGATGAAATGTGATATTTTCAGGTTTCATTTGACATTATAGAATGTGGTGTGTACAAATCATATTCCTACCTGTGAAAAGAATACATAAATATTATGTGCGAGTAGGACGAGTAGAGAATAGAGATGGGGCAATGAATTTTTATGCGCTCCGCGATCAGACCATAGACCTATTAGTACGGGACACGGATGCCCTAGAACCATATTTTTTTATTACTATTTTAGAGGACCGGTTGGTCTCTCTAAGAGTTCACTAGAGGTCGGAGGAGTAAAGAGTAAAACTCGATTTACTGTGGTGAACTGAAGTGATTTATTTACAAAAATGCGCTGCTTATATACAAAAAAATGAGTTAATTATTATTATTACAAAATGTACAAAGGTTAAAAGATTGATTGTGATTGGCTATTACAATTAGAAAGAGATGTACAGAAAGGGATAAAAACATTTACAAAAATTAGAAAGGGAAAAAAATTGAATAAGAAATATTTACAAGGTAATTATGATTGCCGCGCGAGAAACTGGCCGCGCCGCGGCGCGCGGCGCTGGCATCGCCCGAGTATAAATATGGGCTCTCGCGGGCCGCGAATTCAGTCCGCGCGCGCATTCCATACCGACGACGTCTCGCTGCCGGTCGCCGCCGTGCCGGTAATAATTGTAGTGCCGCCATTTTGTGAAGATGGAAGCTCTGCAAACGCCATGAAGACCGTAGCCACGCTGCGAAGATCCCTCGCTCGACGTAGCCGCGATGTGAAGACGCGTAGTGTTGTTGCGAAAAATTCTTATTAGAAAAATGCCTTTTTCAAGGCCGGTTCATGTCCGGTATTATTACACGGACAGCTGTTTCTCTCGTCATGCGAACGTACGTTCTTTGCAGAGCGATTTTCTTCTGTGTTTCAACTTCTATAACGAACGTATACAAAGACGGCGTGCGTTCTTTTCAGAGCGCGTTGTTTTCGTTGTTTCATCGGCGAACGAACGTAGGTACTGCTACAGTGCTCCCCCTCAAGCGAAGCGTACCGGCAGTCTGACGACACGGCCTGTTCTTGTTGTCTTCTGTGCTGGACTTGCTGGTGACTTCTGCTTGATCGGTGTTGCACTTGGTAATGGTTGTGAGGTAACAGGTAAAGGTAATGAGGTAACGGTAAAAGGTAATGAGGTATTTTGAGGTAAATTATTGGTATGTGAAGGTAAGTTGAGAATTACCGGTGACTGTTGTACATTGCTCGTTGACTCGCCGAGGTAATCTTCACTCAGTATGTAGGCGGGCTTCAAACGATCGATGGATACTGTTGCTGTGCGATCGGGTAGTTGTATTACGAAGTATTTTTCTTCTCGTCGGAGAACTTTGTACGGCCCGTCGTACGGTGTTTGAAGTGGTTTCCTTACGGCGTCGTTACGTAAAAATACGTATTCGCACGTAAGTAGATCACGATGTATGAAGATGTTGCGTTGGTTACCGTGGCGCTGTACATTGATTTTCGGCTTGAGAGAGTTGATGTTTTTTCGTAGTTGCTCGATGTAGGTATGATCTAGGCTCGATGATGATGATGATGGTGTTGTTTCGAAGAAGTCGGCCGGTAAACGTAGGTTACGGCCGTAGGTTAATTCGGCGGCGCTGACTCCGGTGTCCTCTCGTATGGCGGCGCGTAGTCCGAGTAAAACTGTAGGTAGCTCGTCGATCCACGATGTATTACTGTTGATGAGTCTTGTTTTCAGTGAATTCTTGAGACTTCGATGCCAGCGTTCGATCATGCCGTTAGATTGCGGGTGATACGGCGTTGTACGGGTTTTTTCTATTCCCATACATCGAGTTAGGTTGACGAACAGCTGACTCTCGAACTGGCGTCCTTGATCGGTTGTTATTGTAGTCGGACACCCGAATCTCGCTATCCATTGCTCGTAGAATACTCTTGCGACGGTTTCGGCGGTGATGTCGGTGAGTGGTACAGCTTCAGGCCATTTTGTCGAGCGATCGATCATAGTAAGTAGGTATCTATGACCAGTCGCTGTTGTAGGCAGCGGTCCGATGATGTCGGTGTGTGTATGTTGAAAGCGGTCGACTTGTGGGTATGTCGACACGGCGCTCGATGTATGTCGTTGTATTTTGCTTCGCTGACATTGTATGCAGGTTTTCGTCCACTCGCTAATGTCGGAGTTCATTGACGGCCAGAAGAATTTTTGCGCGATGAGTTTCCTTGTTGCTTTTGTTCCAGGATGACTTATGTTATGAATGGAGTCGAACACGGCGCGTCGAAAGTCTTGTGGAATGTACGGCCGAACGTATTTTGTTGAAGTTTCGCATACAATCTTGATATCGGAGTTAGGTAGCGTAGTTGTTTTGAAACTTAAGTTTTCTTGGCTGTAGAGTGTAGGTAACGTGCTATCTCGCTCTTGCGCGCGAGATAACTCTTCATAATTTACAGCTGACGGCGTGTTTATTGTTTCGATGCGGCTGAATGTATCGGCGACTATGTTGTCTTTTCCGCTGATATGACGAATGTCGTGCGTGAATTCGGAGATAAAAAGTAGTTGTCGAGTTCTTCTCGGAGTTTCCGATGTTGATGTTTTCTTCTGTAGGGCGAATGTCAATGGCTTGTGGTCGGTGAATATAATGAGTTCTCGGCCTTCGAATATTTTTCTGAAGTATTTTACTGACATGTAGATAGCTTGAAGTTCGCGATCGTAAGTGCTGTACTTCGTTTGCGCTGTTGTAAATTTCTTCGAGAAGTAGCCGAGTGGTTGCCATTTGTTATTGTTGAATTGTTGTATTACAGCTCCCGCTGCGGTGTCCGAGGCGTCGGAGAAAATAGCGATCGGTGCTTTGTGATTCGGGTGGGCAAGCAAAACAGCGTTTTTGATGCTATTTTTGCATGCCGTGAATGCTTCTTTTGATGTCTCGTTCCACTCGATCGGTGTCTTGTCTCGCTTTTTCGCATTATGTAGGTATGCGTGTAGCGGGGCTTGAATTGTAGCGGCGTTCGGAATGCTGTCTCGGTAGAAGTTTAGCATGCCGAGAAAACGTCGTAATTCTTCTATGTTCTTCGGTAGCGGAAAATCTTCGATGGCTTGTAGTTTATCTTGTGGCGGCTTGATTCCGTCGCTGTTTACGGTGAAGCCGAGGAATTTTACTTCTTGTTTTCCGAGTACACATTTGGCTGGGTTTATCGTGATTCCGTTTTCTTCTAGACGTTGAAGAACACACCGCAGGTGTTGGCGATGTTCTTCTTCGTTGCTGGATGCGATCAACAAGTCGTCGATGAACGAGAAGACGAAGTCGTAGCCTTGCAGTATTTCGTGTATAAAACGTTGAAATGTCTGGCCTGCGTTCCTAAGGCCGGGACACATTCTCGGGAATTCGAATAAACCGAATGGTGTGATGATTGCTGTCTTCTCTATATCCTCTTCATGGACTGGTAATTGTTGGTAGGCTCGGTTCAAGTCGATCGTCGAGAAAATAGTTTTTCCGGCGAGTTGGAAAGTGAAGTCTCGTAGTCGGGGAATAGGGTAGCGGTCGGGCTTCGTTACTGCGTTTAGTCGTCGGTAGTCGCCGCATACCCTTATGTCGCCGTTTTTCTTCGGTACGACGTGAAGTGGAGAAGACCAGGCGCTCTTGCTGGGACGACAGAGACCTTGTTGCATCATATTTTCGAATTCTTTTTTCACTTGATTGTAGCGATGTGGCTGTAGCGGTCGGGCGCGACAATGTAGCGGTGGCCCAGACGTCTCGATGAAATGTTCGACGCTATGTTTCGGCGTGATGTTCATCGCTGTCAATCGTGTGATGCCGGGGAAGTCAGCTAGTATGTCGTGGTACGACTGCGTGCTGTCGACACTACGGACAGTAGGTACGTCCGTGTAGCGTCCGGGAGCGTTAATATGTAGACTGGTTCTCCCGTCGATGAGTCTTCTATTTTTCAAGTCGACTATGAGTTCGTGGTGTTGCAGGAAGTCGGCACCGAGGATTGGCTTCGAGACTGCGGCGACGATGAACTTCCATTTGTATGGTCGGCGAAGTCCGATGTTGAGTTCAAGTGTCTTCTCGCCGTATGTCGGTATGACGGTGTTGTTGGCGGCGTACAGTTGAAAAGGTAGCGGCTGGAGATGGAGGCCTTTCTTTTTCGGTATGACGGATATATTGGCACCCGTGTCTACCAAAAAAGTGAGATTCGTAGTCTTGTCCGTGACGAATAGGCGGTATTGTTTGTTGTGAACGCCGGATTCCGCCGCTGCCAACGTTCTGTCTAGTTTTCCGTCGTGTTGAACGTACACGGTTGTGACTTGTGTACATTTTCTTGCTTCCTTGCTGAATCTGTTGTGGTAATAACAGAATGGCGATGGTGATGCAGAACGTGGACGCGAAGTTGATCGTTGCCGGAATCTTGATGTCGATCGATGTCTTGACCTTGAGCGTCGATAGTAATTTTCTCTTCTATAATTGTTATTGAACTGTTGTTTTTTTAGTTCAGCGACCTCTAGAAACAGTTTTCTTACTTCTTCTATGAGCAGGCACTCGATGTTTGATGATTTTGATGCGGGGCTATTTACACGATGACTTGAGATGCTATTTACATTATTTACAGTTGACTGCTCCATTATTTTGTCGGCCAGCGCAGCTTGCTCGTCGAGTGTGGTCTTCGACTGGAACGTTTCACTGACGGCCAGGACGGAGCGAATATTTGTCGGGAGGAGATTGGCCCACATGAGCTGTAGGGTGGAATCGGGGACCTTGTTGCGAGCCAGGTTTCGCATACGTCTGAGAAGTTGTGAAGGTTTTTGGTCTCCCAATTCCATGTCCGACAGCAGCGTTTGGAATTGCCGACTGTCGGATTCTTCGTATGCGGAGATGAGCCGGTCCTTAAGAGCTTGATACTCGTTTGTTTCTGGCGGGTTGTACAGAAGATCGGCGATTTGCTCGATGTCTTCTTTTTCTAGACGAGCGATGACCATCTGGGAGAGCTGGCTTTGGTTTTTCTGCAGGCTGCTGGTGGCTGCTTCGAAGGTGACGAACCAGAGCCTGGGTTTGTCTCTCCAGAATGGCGGAATTCGCATCGAAAGTGCGATGCCGGCGATTTCCTGTGATGACGGTGACGTCGCCGTGTTGCTGGTGAGTGCCGAGGTTTCGGGCAGGGATTCGCCTCTGGGTTCCATTTTTTCAGTGGGATTTCGGGCAGCGATTCGTTGTGCAGCGTTTCGTCCGAGCAGCGTTTCGTCCGAGCAGCGTTTCGTCGTGCAGCGTTTTGTTGCGGAGAGTTTCCCGGGCAGAGATTCCTCTTGCAGGTGCTTGTTGTTCACGGGGTCACCAGTTTAGAGGACCGGTTGGTCTCTCTAAGAGTTCACTAGAGGTCGGAGGAGTAAAGAGTAAAACTCGATTTACTGTGGTGAACTGAAGTGATTTATTTACAAAAATGCGCTGCTTATATACAAAAAAATGAGTTAATTATTATTATTACAAAATGTACAAAGGTTAAAAGATTGATTGTGATTGGCTATTACAATTAGAAAGAGATGTACAGAAAGGGATAAAAACATTTACAAAAATTAGAAAGGGAAAAAAATTGAATAAGAAATATTTACAAGGTAATTATGATTGCCGCGCGAGAAACTGGCCGCGCCGCGGCGCGCGGCGCTGGCATCGCCCGAGTATAAATATGGGCTCTCGCGGGCCGCGAATTCAGTCCGCGCGCGCATTCCATACCGACGACGTCTCGCTGCCGGTCGCCGCCGTGCCGGTAATAATTGTAGTGCCGCCATTTTGTGAAGATGGAAGCTCTGCAAACGCCATGAAGACCGTAGCCACGCTGCGAAGATCCCTCGCTCGACGTAGCCGCGATGTGAAGACGCGTAGTGTTGTTGCGAAAAATTCTTATTAGAAAAATGCCTTTTTCAAGGCCGGTTCATGTCCGGTATTATTACACGGACAGCTGTTTCTCTCGTCATGCGAACGTACGTTCTTTGCAGAGCGATTTTCTTCTGTGTTTCAACTTCTATAACGAACGTATACAAAGACGGCGTGCGTTCTTTTCAGAGCGCGTTGTTTTCGTTGTTTCATCGGCGAACGAACGTAGGTACTGCTACACTATCAAGCGAATTTTTTGTGAGTAGGTTCATATTGATCAGATGAACAACATTTTTATTTGCAATAAATCTCGAAAGTGGTAGCTAACACAGATAGAAAGGATTTCATACTTTGTCCTAAAATATGGACTGTTTTATTTGTAGGACAATGTTACTCCTAAATTAAATGATTATTAATCTATCAATATACAAAAAATGAGCTCGTTAGGGGTCCGTTATAGGTTTCTGTAATCAAAAAAACTTAGTAGACTACTAAACCCTAAAACGGAACCCTAACAAGCAGATTTTTGACTGATCGTGCTCTACAAGCTACGTACGTCGTCTGTCGTACTGCGTACACTAATACCACTAACATGTTTCGTTGTGTGAGTGCAATGCGTAGGTATAATAATCACTCGGCGCTGCTTCACCATTTTTGATACGCTTGACTTTACGTATAAATACGTTTCGCTGGAGCGAGCGATGATGGGTGGCGGCTAGGGTCGCCAGCTCGGTGGTACGGTCCTCAAATGTAGGGACTCGTCTCCATCCAAATACGAGTAGAGTTTGAGAGAACAGAGAAAGATAATAATTGGTGACTTTCTAAAATTGTTTTTTAAATTTGAAGACATATAATTGGCTCAATTAGGTGATCTGGTTCCCTCTTGTTTTGTTTGTATTTTGTTTTGGTCGCTGCTTTCAGTAACGAAAATTGGTTGAAAATTATCATGGTCGTCTACAGCTCTACTCTCTAGTAAGCGAGTTCGTAACATGATGTTGGCAACACTGGGGAGTGTGTGCGCGCGCGGCGGCCGGCGGCAGTCGGCACACCGCCCGTGCGGGCGCCACACGACCGGAATCTGCGCGAGCGAACGGCGACGCGAATTATTATTTCAGTGAAATAAACGCGATAACGCCAACGACCAACCCGGCAGCGCACGATTCTGGTGAGTAACCGCGCGATCTAATATTAGTGGCGGTATTTTCGACAGCGAAATTCATTTCCGTCCGAATTTTCACACACGAACCTGAAAGTGTTATGCATCGCGGCTCGTTAGCGATTTCCAGTCGACTAATCGGTTTAAGATAAAATAGACTGCTCCGTCGACCGCTGGCCTAAATACCGCGCGTCTTGAGCGCGCATTCAACTATTATATTCCGGCCGCGGCACAATAGTCCGGCGGTAACCTTGTCTATCACTCCGTTTCGATCCACCCAAACTTTGTATGGGTGGCTACAACGCTACCAATTTAATATACTTAATAATTATTATGTTACGAATTCACAGCGTAATACAGTGGAACCTAGGTCAATTTGTTTCCAATACTTCATTTTGCGCAGAGTAGGTAACACGTTTTTAATTCCCACTGTCTAGGAAAATTGACGTCTATTTTATCTTCTAGAGGGGCGGAGGGGGGGCAGCTGCGCCTCCCCTTGCCCCTACCTGGGTACGCCCATGGATGGCTGTAATTATTATTGTTTACAATCATGATCGGTGAATTGAAAGGGATTATAGCTGTGCCGTGTGCCAGTGCGGATGCTACACGCTGCACGCATGAGTGGCTGAACTGGCTGTGGGCTGTGGGCTTGCAACAAATACTTCGCTGATTGGATGTGTAATTGTGTATTCACTTCATACCACTATTACTTAATACATACAGATTACAGTTGTACAATGTACTGTACATAAATACATATCTAGTATTCTCTGTTTCGACTAATTTTGATCTAAACGTAAACATTAAACTCGAGCAAATAGTGTGCAATATTTAAAATTTTAATCGACTTTTAAAAAAGGAGGTTATCTATTCGACCCGTATAATATGTAATAATTAATATATCCGGAACTACCAGGTATAGTTTTTATGCTTTTAATATACCTCTACAACTTGTTGGATATTATCCGTTCATAGTCCATGCTGAGATTTGTTTGACTCTACATCGAAGTGAATTTCAAATAGAAAGTATGAAAGAGTTTCAAAAATATTTTAATAGAAATTAATAATATATAGCAGAGCAGGCTACGGGTTACGGGCTACCGCGGGCTACGAATTACGGTCTACGGAAGGGCATATAATATTATCATATAGAGCAAGCTGCACTCAGAGGCATTTAAACATCAATTTAATGAAGAGTTTGACATAATATAATATTATAATAATATGGGGCTTCGTCGCGAAAACTTCATTTAATAATTACAGTTTTGTAATTAAGTACCTACATAATATTCGTCTCTAAATTCTGATGTGCGGCGGTAAGTGACTGAAAGTGGCGAAGATGATTATATCTTAAAGAAGCCAAAGTCAATAGAATAATTACTAATTATTAAGTTTAAAATAACATTTCCACTGTTCACAAATAGTACATAAACATAACCTTCTAAAAGATTGCACTTACAAGAAGACAGATAACTTATTACTTATTATTAGGTAAGTACTAACTCTAACTTACTAATTCAGTTTTATTAGAATTTAGCTTAAATTGCTAGTAACCTCAAAAAATCTATGACAGTTAACTAAAAACAAGGTTTATTAATAATCCGATGAACATCATCGCATAATTTTGGAAATATTTTCCGGCATTATAATGTTGACTTTGCGTCATGCTCATACCTACAGCGACTAATCAAGGACAGCTCACATCTAGATGACACATAAGATGCATTATGTATGTATGTACAGCCACTTGTGTGTTTATCAATCCATACTAAGTAATATAGTAATATTATAAGTTAGTCTGTCCGTCTGCCTGTTACCTCTTCACCGCCAAACCGCTGAAGTGATTTTGCTGACATTTGGGATGGAGATAGCCAGGAAAGGACAAACTTAATATTATACTTTTTATCCCGGAAAAATTTACGGTCCCCACCCACGTGATAAACACATTTTGGCGCAATGGAGTTACGGGCTTCATCTTTTTAATTAATGTCAATTTGGAACTAAGATAAGTAAAAAAATAGGATTTTGGTGCGATCTCGGCAAATGTATGGTCAAGGTCGTTTGCTCGGGGGATGGTCTTAATATGAAAACTAATAATCATTAAATCCAGAGACATTTTCCGCCGTAAATACACTATAATATTTCATTTGACTGTACATTCACACGTATATATCTGTTAATGTGATTTTAATGTAAAGTTGGTGTTATTATATAGGAGATTTTCACGAGGCTTTGTTAGTTTCCATACTAATTATATATTAAAATGTGTCTGTCTGTCTGTACTAGCTGTCTGTTACCTCTTGCACCCATCACGTTCTTTAAACCAAACACGGCTATAATTCAAAAAATATCCATAGCCGAACGTATAACCTCTTCCTTTTACGAAGTCGATTAAAAAGAGATACTTTGAGTCCCGGGAATGGGCAAGCCAAATGTACGATACCCGCGCTATAATTGAGTTTCAACCAAATTGCGGATAAGATCTCGTTATAAATTAATATTTTCGATTGCTCTATCTGCTGAAACTTAAAAGATATTCGAGCGTAGAATTTCTTATATTATAATGTACCTATAACCTAAGTATATTTATTTGATTTGTAAAAAAACATTTGTTTCAAATGTCCGACTAATATACTTACCTACAGATTTTACAAATCCATACTAATATTATAAAGTCGAAAGCGTGTCTGTCTGTCTTTCTGTTACCCTCTTGACGCCCAAACCGCTGAACCTATTTTGCTGAAGTTTGTATAGACTATAGAGATACTCGAGTCCCGGGAAAGGGCATAAGGATACATCGGGGAAAAATGTACGGTTCCTTGGACTATTTCGGGGCAACGAGTTGCGGGCGTCATCTAGTTATAATAATAGCTCCCACACCGATTTCGGTGACGGTGGCCGGTTTCATTGAAACCAGGCCAGCTACGCAGGAGTAATTTTATAGTGCCCAAGTGTGTGCGCAGTACACAAGAGCACTCTCTAATCCTTTACTCTCATAACCCAGTGGGACGGAAGACCGACACGACTGGCGAGAGATCAGGCGCAGGACCGACTTTTTACATGCCCATCCGACGCATGGATCATCTTACTTGTCAGACAATCAGGTGATCAGCCTGCATTGTCCTAACCAAACTTGGAAATAACATGTTTCCAACGCGGGAATCGAACCCACGACCTCCGAGTCAAGAGCCGCGCTCTGTACCACTAGACCACGGAGGCGTGTAGTTATAATATACAGTGTGTTCGGTCAGGTATACTAGCATGGTACTAGCATGGTACTAGCATGGTACTAGCATGGTACTAGCACGGAGCTAAGGTACTAGCGATATTTTAAGCAGTCATGTATATGTACTTGTTATGCAAAAAACACTAACTACTAAGGTCTAGCCCCCTTCGCCTCTGTGTGGCAGGCACTTTATTATTGACTCTACCCGGTTAGCAAAAAACATTCTTTCTTTGCGAGGTTGAATGAAAGGTTATTAGATAGCCTACCATAAAAAAAACACAAAAAAGGGTTTTTTTATGAAAAAAGTTTAAATAAGTCATAAAGTTTTTTTTTATGAAAAAAGTTTAAACATATTATGTATTTTTAACAGAAATAGGCTGTTTCTGTTAAAAAATACATAATATGTTGTAAATTTTTTTAGAAAATTTATGACTTATTTAAACTTTTTTACGGTGGGTTACGGTTTTAAGATGGCGACATTCAGCGACTCATTTTTATATTATAGATTATATCCAAAGAAGCTTCAATACAACAATTTAATTACGTCCATCCGTATGTCAAATACTTTTAAGAGCTATTGTTCTTTGTACATTGGTTGAGCGCGAGCGCAAAAGGTTTTTTTGAGCATTTTGAACAAAATTTGTAAATTAAGTCTAATTAGACAATAAAAATACTTATTAAAATGTGCAGTGTTTTTTTTTATCATGACTTCGTTTTAAAGTTGCGCACAATCGTTTTTACTGCTTACTGCTTAGGTACTGCTTACTGCTTACTGCTTACTGCTTACGCATGTTCAAAGAATAATAACTTTCGAGGAATTTGATTTGACATACAGACAATAAATTAACCATTGTATTGTGCAGCTTAACTCAAATTCTTTGGATACTACAGTAAATAATAAAAATGGGTTATGGGGGCTTTTTCTGTAAAAAATACAATAGTTGTAAAATTTGCACTTGTTTTCTCAATTTTTTTTTTATAAACTATGACTTTTTTAAGCTTTTTGAATAAAAAGCACCCTTTTTATGGTAGACTATCTAATTACTTTTCATTTAAGGCTATTTTTATGACAATAGGACGAAACCTCGCAAAGAAAGAATGTTTTTTGCTAACCGGGTAGAGTCAATAATAAAGTGCCTGCCACACAGAGGCGAAGGGGGCTAGACCTTAGTAGTTAGTGTTTCTACTTTTTTTGCATAACAAGTACATAACATAACAAATACATGACTGCTTAAAATAATTATCGCTATTACCTGACCAAACACACTGTATATTATTTCTCTCGCACAAATTAAGAAACACACGAAGCTAGCTGCTAGCAGTTAGCACATCAAATTAAGAAAAGTATTATAGTTAATTAGCAATTACTGTCACCTTAATAATCTCGTACTTCATAGAATAACACTCATCACATTTTAATGATGAAACTAATGAGTTTAAGAGTCGGAGAAATATTTATAATTTATATTATATAGTTTGTTTTTAAATACAGATTTTCCTAATTTGTGAAACACAAAATAATAAATGATAATAATATTTCTATGGACGCTTCACACCACGTCAGTCCGGCCCCGTGCTAAGTACCTGAAGGACTTGTGTTACGGGTACCAGACAACGGAAATATGTATATTTAATACCATACATATATTTAAGATTTTTATTATATTATACATATATTTAATACACATACAAGACCCAGGAACATTGAAAACTTTTTGTTCCGTCGGCGGGATTCGAACCCGCGATCCCCGGCTTGAGCTACCAACTCGCTCACCAACTGAGCCACCAAATGACACACATACATATTATATAATATGCTTTCTCTGGGATTGATAACGTATATTTCTCTGGGTTGTGACTTGCGACCCCAAAGGAGCTATGACTATGAAAAATCTAATATCTGTTGTTAAAATTTTATAAGTTACTTATAATAAATAATATTATATTTATTATTTATTATAAGTAATAACTTATAATAATATTATTTTTACAACTAGAACCTAGTAAACGGAGGACCCTACTTATATAAATTGTTGCAAATTATTCGTAATATTAACCAAAAAATAAAAATTGAAAAGTTGCGCACAGGAAAACTTCTTGCATAAAATAAAATTATCACCAGGCAGAAGCACATAAGTACATGTCGTTACTCGTTATGATAATGTAGTTTTAAGTACGTACTTAAGTATGTCACGAGAACTATAATACTAATTAGTAATTACCTAGGTAATAGGTATGAACAGCTAAGATTAAGGCCAGCGACATCAGGCGACCCAACTGCTCGTTTATGTACTGTCTGAAGATGACTGTCCAGCAAAACGAACTCTATGTATGCTCCGTAAACAAAGTGATATTGGTAGCCACCAATATCAGTTAGGTATATCACAGATAATCCTACCAATTTAAATGTAACGCTTACAGTAACGCACAAAATATGACCTAGGTAGGCTAGGTAGTATATTATAGGTATGTAAATAGCTGGAGTTATAAAGCTGATTTATTACTTATTATTAACCGTGCAATACAGAAAGGGCTTATCTTAAACAGCTAGTTATATCTTTAAACGAGCAATTCTTGTACATATATATAATAAAATTATATATAATTGGAATCTCGGAATCGGCTCCAACGATTTTCATGAAATTTAGTATATATAGGGGGTTTCGGGGGCGATAAATCGATCTAGCTAGGAATCATTTTTAGAAAATGTCATTTTATTCGTGGTTTATCGAATACCGAGCAAAGCTCGGTCAAATAGCTAGTTAGTTATTATGTTATTAATTTGGTAAAGTTTAAATTATCTTTTACATTTCAAATAAAGGTAAGTATGCTTTCCCTAAAGGCCGAGGTGTGACATGTTACAATGCAATCCTACTTCCTACTAATATTATAAAGACGAAAGTTTGTTTGGATGTATGGAATTATGGATGTTTGTTACTCTTTCACGCAAAAACTACAGAACGGATTTTAATGAAACTTTACAATAATATAGCTTTATACATCAGAATAACACATAGGCTACAATTTTAACCGACTTTCAAAATGGGGGAGAATTTTAACTGACTTTCAAAATGGGGGAGGTGTTATGTTCGTTTTTTTATGTTCAACGATTACTCCGCCGTTTGTTAACCGATTTTCAAAATTTTTCTTTTGGTATATAGGATATCATCCCAATTTGGTATTACATTCACAAAAGTGGTGATCTGATGAAGGATCGAGGGAACTCCTCAAAATTTATCGGGTAACGTGTGGTGACTTTGGTTTCGTGAGAAGTAATCTAAGCACATGCTACCAACAAGTAAGATTTTGCACCGAGATATACCTGGTATACCGTGGTTCGGAAGGTGCTGAGAGAACTCCTGATTCTTTATAGATGTTACGCTCAAAGACCGAAATCGCTCAATGAGCGAAAAAATGGCTCACAACGCGTTGTGGTCACAGTGAAACAGCCACGACGCGAAATTCGCGTCGTGGCTCTGATGAAAACGGCCACGACGCGTTCTGGCAATCACAAAAAGACCATAACGCGAAATTCGTGTCGTAGCTGATATGCTATTCGTTTTTCTTGATTTGTTCTTGATTGATTAATCGTCCATAGGTATGGAAGATTATATTTGAATTACCACGCGTACTACAAAATATTTTTTCTTTTACTAAATCACTGCATAACGTCTTTATCATAATTAATAAAGTATCCATAGTTCCATACTATCCGTACTAATATTATTACTGTATGTCTGGCGCAACGTAGTTGCGGGCATCAACTAGTAGTAATATATTTAAATCTATACATATAATAAAACTGTAGAAATGACAATTCTGTACATTAAAGATATCCAAAAAATAACAAGCGGGGGCTGTTACTACATCGATATAGAAGCCAAAACTGTGGTTAGTTTTTTGTCTGTCTGTCTGTCTGTCTGTATGTTTGTTCCAGCATCACACGAAAACTACTGATTTAGTTTTCGACCGAAGCAACTCAGGAAAATGTGGGAAAACGGGGGAAATATTAAAAAGGGTTTATCTCACGAACTACTAGAGAAATTTTTATGGCAATATTTGGCACAGATATAGAGTAGACCACGTGAAGGGAGTAGGGGCATAAGCAATTTTTTATGGGAAAATGTACGGTTTCCGTAAAATTCCTAATTTACTCGGGCGAAGCCGCGCGGGACATCTAGTAAACTATAAAGTATGTTTATATTGCGTTCATTGGATTGACCCTTAATGTGGCACAGATGTGGAAGCCATTTTATTTCCCTACAGTCACTGTGTCAGATCATTTTAGTGAACCAACAACGGTTTATTGAAGACTAGCTGTTGCCCGCGACTTCGTCCGCGTGGACTTCAGTTTATAGCGCGCGATGTCAACAAAATTGGTGTCAAAAGCTTTTATAAAAAAACCCTGGTACCCCTTAAATCAATACAGCTGTGCAGTGTGCAAACAATAAGTACTTCATTTTTGTATGTTAAACTTTATATATTATGCCAAATTTTAAAGCTTATTTAGCCCCCCAATTACACAACTTTACCCATAAACTATTTATCATTGATAGGTTTAGCCCCAATTTCACCAACGTCTGTTAGTGTTAACAGCTTGTTAAAATATCCTGTCTTCTCTTTCATTCATATGAAAAACGAAACAGCTAACGTGATACTAATTCGAGCATTAACTTTAACAGTCGTTGGTGAAATTTGGTCTTAAGGTTACGTCACTGCCTGCACAGATAAAGTACTGAGTTATTTAATACCGTAGAATAGATATAACAATCGATAAAAATCGAGACTTAAATGTAAGATGATACCACCTCTTATAGAAAGACTTTTGAGCAAGCGTCAGCGCGATGTAGAAGACGCACGGCGCCATCTATTATGAATTTTTTGAACAAATTTACGACCCTTACAACCCTTTTTTCCAGTAAAAAAGTAGCCTATGTCCTTTCTCAGGCTTTAGACTATCAGTATACAAAATTTCATTACAATCGGTTCGGTAGTTTTGGCGTTTGGCGTGAAAGCGAGACTGACAGACAGACAGACAGACAGAGATACTTTCGCATTCATAATATTAGTACAGATTATGTGCACACTGCACAGCTGTTTTTGGGTATTTTGATTAATTAAGGGCCGCGCTACACCGGCGAGGCGAGCACTTTCAGCGCTGCCATTCCGGTGTAGCGCGGCCCTAAGAGGGGTACCACTTACCAGGGTTTTAAAAAGTTTTTAAATTTGACACACATTTTGTTGACACCGCGCGCTATAAACTAAAGTCCACGCGGACGAAGTCGCGGGCAACAGCTAGTTATGAATAAAAACAATAATATATAATAAAGTAGGTATGATTAGTTCTGTTATAATAATGAAGTAAAAAATAAAGCGCCATCTGTTTTCATATATTAGAATTAAAATGTAAAAATATTTTCTGGATGGAATATAGGCCAACACAACACACTCGAACTCCTTAGAAATGCAGTAGGATTTCTATAAGATAAGATAGATTGATTATTATTATAGCAAGTGATAATATTATTAAACATAATATTCTAACGTATTAAAAACTATAAACAAAAACATAATAACTAATAAGTATGATTAGTTCTATGTTACAACGAAGTAAAAAAAAGCGCCATCTGTTGAATCGTATTAGAACTAAAATGTTCATTGCATCGCGTCGATATATTTCTGGATTTTTTATAATATTATACATAAAATATATTTAAGATTTTTGAAATATTATTTAATACACATCCAAGACCCAGGAACATTGAAAACTTTTTGTTCCGCCTGCGGGACTCGAACCCAGGACCCCCGGGATGAGCGCTGGCCACGCGCAATGCGAAGTAATTTTCATCGATATTTTCATGGAAATAAGATATTTTCCCACATCAAAATGTAGCCTATGTCCTTTCTCAGACTCTAGAATAACTGTGTACAAAATTTCATTGCAATCGGTTCAGTAGTTTTGGCGTGAAAGCGAGACAGACAGACAGACAGACAGACAGACAGACAGACAGACAGAGATACTTTCGCATTTATAATATTAGTATAGATTAGTATAGATGGCCACATTAGGTGAAAAGAACTACTTAAAAAAGTGATAAATTCCATAAAGTTTAATCAGAGAAATGAAGGACTTTCTTATTGCATATTTTGGATACATTATTTCCTGCCCTCGTCTTAAAAATTTTAGCAACCATTGCGTAACTCTCTCTACAGGTACAAGCTACAGCAGTGGTTCATATAAAATATTAGCAGCAACCGATTTTTTTCTTCTTACACTTATGACTTACATTATAAAACATAATACTACCTAAACCAAAAGTAAGACATTAGAAAACAACGCGGGCTTTGAGCGCGGCGACCGAAGACTTCGACTTCGGCACGGTATTTGTGTGTGTGCGACTAGACGTATGAGAATTATAATAATTTTAATTCGCATATGTTAATAATAATAATCGGCCAAGTGCATTTCTGATTGTGTATTTCTGTTGCCGCTATAATAGGCTCGCATACAACAAATGTGATTTTTTACTATTTTTTGCTCGATATCAATAGTTCGGCAACACATAGGCACTTGAAATATTCACGAAACACTCAGTTGTATTTGCACTTTAATAATGAATAATAAAATTTAAATAAATTTAATCAGAATTGTCAGCCTTTTTTCGCTCTATTTTGGTAGGTACGGAACCCTTCGTGCGCGAGTCCAACTCGATTCCAATTTTTATACATAGTTAGTATCGTATTCTCTTTTTGAATGTCAAGTCCTAGCCTTATTAATCAAAGTGAAGTAGTACCAGTATATATTATGTCTATGAGTAGTACCATAAACCTATATATTATGTCTATGAGTAGTACCGACAATAAGTACCAACTACCAAGTAATAACAGCAAATAGTGCACAAATTACTGACCAGCCAACAGCTAGCTCGAGAAATGCATGTCAGTCGTCAGCCTGCGATTGACGTCCAACTTTCTCCTCTATTTGCTTTGATACGGCTTTGTTCGTATAATCCAATACCGAGTACGGCTACTTGTACTATTATCTATTCTGTTGTACGGCCAACATTATAGATACGGGGGAAATTTTCACTTATAATACGTCGTCAAGTTTTTCAGGAAAAATCACTCGCGCTTCGCGCTCGTGATTTTTTAACCTGAAAAACTTGACTCCTTCATTTGTTTGCAACGAACCTATCGGGAAATACCCCATAATTTTAAAGCTCGTGTGGTATTCGGGGGATTATTTTTCCGTCCCAAATGTCGGCCAATAGAATTAGAATTTGTTTTTTATATATAGCAACTACCAGAGAAAATTGTCAAAAAATTATCAGTATAATAACATGAAGGTATGTATATGTACCACGTGACGTCGAATGGTGCAATTCTATTGGTCGATATTTGGGTCGGAAAAATAATCATTAAAATTGACATGTTCTAAGTTTTATTGACACTCGACGAAGTATATAAGATAGAAAGAATGAAAAACATTTATACGTGCCTCTAGAGTCTAGCCTGCGAATGTGTAATGTATGTTTACTACTTACGCTTAAAATTATATTTTAGATTTTAACATACATCTAAGACTCACGAGGAAGTATAATAGCTCCCACACCGGTTTCGGTGACGGTGGCCGGCTTCATTGGAACCAGGCCAGTTACGTAGGAGTAATTTTATAGTTCCCAAGTGTGTGCGCAGTACACAAGAGCACTCTCTATTCCTTTACTCTCATAACCCAGTGGAACGGACGACCGATTGGCGAGAGATCTTGTACATGATCGACTTTACATGCCCATCCGACGCATGGATCATCTCACTTGTCAGACAATCATCTGCCTGTTGTCCTAACCAAACTTTGAAATAACATGTTCCAACACGGAGATCGAACCCACGACCTCCGAGTCAAGAGCCACGCTCTAAACCACTGGACCACGGAGGCGTCCACGAGGAAGTATATTATAATATTATCATGTAACATGTTTCCCCAAAAGATAAACTGTATCCCCATAAACGAATTTTTGTTACTGGCAACATCTAGCTTTACCTATAGAGCTCGTGCCTATTTCATAACATCCTCTTTATTTGTTTAAGAGTTGGGCAAGCTAGTGTTTTCAGTGAGCTAACACCTACCTGTCTGTAGGCTATACTCGAGGTCACTCACCTCGCGCCTAATTACACTTTTCAATTGATTATTGCGCTCGAAACTGATATAATGGTGTTGCTAGGGAAAATATTAAAATGGTGATGTTCGTAGAGGATCATAGGTTAAAGTTTTTTTGTAACTATGGTAAATGCGAAGAAATAAAGAATCTGATAACTCTACCATGACGACAACTCGATTTGTCGACATAGTACAGTTCTAAAATTCTTTATTTCTTCGTTTTAACCTTAAAGTTTGTTACTCGTTAATAAAATTTTAACCAATCAACAATTTTAAATAGAAACCCCAGATATGTAGCATAAGACGTACTAACATATTATTTCGTATACTTACCTAATAGTACGAGTACATACGTATTGGAAACATAGTGCATATTAGAATCTGCACATTTAGCACTTACCATTTAGGCGTGCTCACGCTCGTTATTCGTTTCCAACTGTATTTTTTTCTATACACTGTTTAGCAATCTGTGTTTCTATTACGCCTAAATCTACCAACGAAATGTTGCATCGCAATGTTTGCATATGAATAATATGCGCGGGAGTGGCGTTAGGCGTGGGTTGCGAAAAAGGCGGCAATACAGTTCACAGTTATATAACCTTGGAGACACGAGAGCGGTCCTTATGTCCACGGCATAAAGGTCACAAATAACTAAAATTAAATGATAGTATACTGTCCACCGAGGCCGTTGATACTCCTTGATAATTAACAAATAAAGGCGTGCCTATTCTTAGGGGCCGTCCACTAGTCATGTGATTTTTTTCAGCGTTCAAATCAAATGAAACACACACAGTTTTGTTATACCCTACAAAGTACAACTAAGTGATAATACTTTAGGGTGTGTATGTGTTCCTTGTAGAGAGTTCACTGTGAAAGTAGCAGCGCTGAAACACCAATATTTTTTTCACTTTTGTATGGGCAAGCGCCCCAGCATGCCAGCACGATTCACGAGTTGTTACAGCCTGTAAGCTGTATAGTTATTCCTAAGTATACTTACGTTGTGAAGTAATAAATCACATGTGTATCGGTGAATTGGTATTTAATTGCTTTATATTCCATTAAATAAATTATGTAATTCAGTTTAGGAAATAATTACATAGCTGTATTCATTAATAATTTAATTGTTTAGAAAATGTACTTGAACCATACAAAAGACTGCAACGCGCTGCATACCCAAAAAAATATTTTGTTGATGATTAATTTCACAGCAGTAATTATTTAATTTAAAATTTTATGCGACTTTCTAAAGCCTGCAGACTGCAGTTTAGACTCAAAAAATAAATAAAACAACAGGCACGAATAATAATTGACAACAACGAATTAATTTTTTGTAAATTGCTTGAAAACGGAGAAAGCGCCTAAAATTTCTTCACACGGTAGCGATTAAATAACGAATAAGTACATTGTTACCAAAAGTACATGCTAACATTAAATTATATATAAGTAATAGTCCTTTAGTATAAATAAAAAGTATGGAATTCCTAAAACTTTTGTTTTTGGGGGACCAAATTTTTAGTACCTTAAAATTAAATGTTACCATCTGTTTGCTCCTATGGTGATAACACCAATGGCACGTTGCAGCAGGTACCATCGAAGAAACTTATTCCTAGACAAGATGGTGGACCTACGTCATTTGATCGGGTTATGTCAATTCAACGTTTGTCGGCTTATTGTCGGCTGGGTTCACGATGTGAACAAGTTACGTAGCTCCTCCATGTGCCATATGAATCGACGTATCTGATGGTACGTTTAAAAGTTAAAATCTGCATACCAGTGGTGTAGAATATGTCAGGATGTGCATCGAAGGTGATCAGCTGAGCGGGACCTTATCAATTGATCTGACCCTCGCATCAATTGTCCATGTTGTTGACCCAAAACGAACAAGGTTAAAGAGATTTTATAACATAATAATTCGATTATGAAATCAGTGCTGAGTGCTGAGATATTTTCACTAAAATATGGATAAATGCGAAAGTGTGTCTGTCAGTTACCTCTTCACGCCCAAACCGCTGAACCGATTTTGCTGATTTTTGGCACGGAGATACTTTGAGTCCTAGGAACATAGGATAGTTTTTATCCTGGAAAAATGTACGGTTCCCACGCGATAAATTAAAGAATACAGAACCAAAAAACCAATAACTTCTCCAAATGAGTACTTACGTAATAATGTATGTATGGTACATATTATTATTCACAATAATTAACCTAAATCAAGACAAAAACGTCAAACTTTTTTGCGCGGTGTGTAGTAGAAACAGTAGAGCTCGACAAGGCTTTAAATGAACGTGGCGAAAACAGGAACTAACGCTGCCATCATACAAAAACAACATTTTTGACAGTCCTCCTCTACCAGCAGCGCCCCGCTCACGTTCTACTTTAGTTATAACCAGTAGGTTATAACTTTTGTTTTTAGGGTTCCGTACCCAAAGGGTAAAAACGAGACTTTATTACTAAGACTTCGTTGTCTGTCCGTCTATCTGTCTCCAGGCTGTATTTCAAGAACCGCTATAGCTAGAGTTCTGAAATTTTGGCAGATTATGTATATCTGTTGTCGCTATAATAACAAATACTGAAAACAAAATAAAATTTATATTTAAGGAGGGCTCCCATACAACAAACGTGATTTTTTGGACTTTTTAATCGATATCAATAATGACAACAGGCAGGCAGTTGAAATTTTCACAGAATATGTGTACTTTAATAATTAATAATAAAATGAAAATAAAATAAAAATTTAAGAGGGCTACCATACAAAAACAAAACTTTTGGCCTATTTTCGCTATAACCCTACGTGCGCGAGTCGGACTCGCACTTGGCCGTTTTTTATTGATGTTGTACCTCGTAATTCGTATCCATTACAATTTTTTCTGCATTCTGAGTTCTGACTCACTGTTTATTTTATAAGGCTTCTAAGGTTTCACTAGATAAGTTTTATACTTAAGCAATAAAAAAAGTATGGTAATTTCTATTTTTAAATTACTATCTGATTCTATCCTTACTTAAAAGCTGCAGAATGACCACAGTAGAAAAGCGACAAGACAGGAAAGTGGACGTAAAACGACATTGCTTTATAACCACATTTTTTTCGAAGTCGGTTAAAAACTTAATGTAGGTCGTACAATAATAACTTATTATAATAGGTAATATGATGATTAATGAATAATATAGTTAGTTGCGATGTGAACAAAATTATAAAAGAGTTATGACGTGACTAAAAATCGCTATCGATAAACAATGGATCATACCATAATTTGTCGTTACATTTCCTAATAATATGATTTTTCAAGGATCTACTTACTTATTTAAATATAAAATTATGTAGAGACTAGAGTTGAGACTTCGTGACTAGACCAAGTCTATACCTATTTCTTGACGGCTTTTTGTACTTGATTGAAATCTAGTTAACACTACAGACTCTATAGGTATCTTAACTTTATGGTGTAAATAGAACACAGGGTTCATCTTGGGATGAATCACGCCTTGACTATAACCACACTTACATTACAATAATTCCAATAACAGAAGATCCATTGTTCCTTATCGCTATCACAATAACGATCAATTTCCCGCGTCTTATCGTCAGTAAACAAATGATGTCATCCGACAACGCCCACAAATGCGAAAATTTTGTGCAGCGGCTAGAAAAGTGATTATTATAATATAAAAATATATGATGTAATGACCAGCGTTTGCACGTTACAAGGCTGTTTGTCTTATGTGTGTGCCGACACATAAGACAAACAGCCGAGTATATAAATAAAAGGTTAGCTGTCAAAGAACAATCACGGACATTAGCATTTTATCAGATTTAACTCTCATTGCCATTGTGAAAGGTGTGCCTGTGATGATTGTCGGTCGTGGCTGTACCACGCTCAATTTTTAGGGTTCCGTACCCAAAGGGTAAAAACTGGACCCTATTACTGAGACTTCGATGTCTGTCCGTCTGTCACCAGGCTATAACTCAAGATCCGCTATAGCTAGAATTTTGAAATTTTCACAGATTGTGTATATCTGTTGCCGCTATAACAACAATACTAAAAAACCAAACAAAATTAATATTTAAGGGGGGCTCCCATGCAACAAACGTGAGATTTTTGGCCTTTTTGGCAACAGGTAGGTACTTGAATTTTTCTCAAAGTCCTTATTTATATGTGTACTTAATTATTTTATAATAATATTAAGATAAAATAAAAAATTAAGGGGGGCTCCCATACAAAAAACACAATTTTTGGCCTAATTTTGCTCTATAGTGGTACGGAACCCTTCGTGCGCGAGTCCGACTCGCACTTGGCCGATTATTATGATAAAAGATGCAATTTTACTACTTACTATATTGTTATAATGATCAAGGTTAATTGTGGAAACATGTTAATAGTGCATAGAAATTAATTAGCTTTAATTTTAATGTATGTTTTTCACTGTATGTTTTCCGTGCAAATAAAAATAAAATAAAATATTAGAGTAAAATATCACTAGAATTTATACTAATACATATTATAAAGCGGAAGAGTTTGTTTGTTTGTTTGTGTAAAACCCAGGATAAGGTTTCACGTTACTATGGGGGAGAGCTGTACCCTAGCACTAGGATCCCTAACACCTACCACCCTAATGCCCTAAGGTCCTAGCCCTAACCATAGGTTTTTGTGATAAATATATTTAATAAGTCCAGGAAACCTGCTACCATGAGACCTAAGGTAGCAGGCGGATAGTTGAAAGGAATAAAAGGATGGAAATGATTTTCTCACTGTCAATCACCCAGGCTCAGGTGACTTGGCCACAGTGAGAGGTTGTCGGTAGGGATTTGGGAGTCGGTCGGAACACTTCCAGAGAGTAGCCCTGGACGAGTGTTTAAGGGTAGGAAATGGGAGATGAGTGAGACACAACTAGAAGTTGATATCTGATTTATTGTAACTAATTCTTACAATATATACTTCTTCACTTTTACGCACACAAATATTTACAAGTCTCCTAAACACAACACATATAATTATGTACGAATTATGCTATTCATCACTTTATTTAGAGTAGGTTGAGTTCAGTAGTTTAAGAATGTGATGAGTGTGCGACAACGCGAGCTAGTTCACATGTTCAATGCTGAACAGTTTGTTTGAACGCGCTTATTTCAGGAACAGTACTGGTCCGATTTGAAAAAATCTTTCAGTGTTACTGGATTGCACCAACTAACTTTAACTGTAACTTTGACTTTGACTACAGTGCAAAATGTCAAATCTTTGGGTAAAGTTAAAAATGGACGCCATCAAGACGCCATATTTAACTATAACCATAGAGCTCGACAAGGTTTTAAATGCATGTGGCGAAAAAAGGAACTAACGCTGTCATTATACAAAAACCGCAAATTTTGACAGTTCTCCTTTACCAGCAGCGCCCCCGCCCACGCGCATGTCATCTGTCACCTTGTTGGATCAGCTGTCATCTGTCAATTTCTTCGGGCAAAGTTAAGGGTAAAGTTAAAGTTAAAGTTAAATTTACCTTAACTATAACCATAACTTTAACTTTAACTTTACCCACGCCTCTGGTGCAACCCAGTCTTAGATAGCCAATTTATTGAGGAAGGCTATAGGATATATTTTATCACGCTAAGACTTATAGGAGCGAAGAAATAGAGGAAAATGTGGAAAAACGGGGGGAAATTATTGGAAATGGCTTGTTTGAACGCGCTAATCTCAGGAACTACTGGTCCGATTTGAAAAATTCTTTCAGTGTATTTATCGGGGAAGGATATAGGCTATGTTTTATCACGCTAAGACTAAAAGGAGCGAAGAAATAGAGGAAAATGTGGAAAAAACGGGGGAAATTATTTGAAAGGGCTTATCTCACGAACTACTGGAGCAATTTTTCTGTTATTATTTGGCACAGATAAGAAGTAGACCACGTGAAGGATTGTAGGCTATATTTTGGGGACTAATTTGTCTGTGAAATATCTTATTTACGCGGGCGAAGCCGCGTGGAACGTCTAGTATGTACAATCAGAGAAGTTGATGTCGAACTCAAATCTATCTATAATATAAAAATGAGTCGCTGAATGTGTTGCTAAGCGCAAAACTCGAGAACGGTGGGGCCGATTTCGCTAATTCTTTTTTAAAAATATTCCTTAAAGTACGAGGATGGTTCTTACGGAGAGAAAAATTAAAAAAAAATTAAATTTCCTGAAAAAGTCTAAAAACAACACTTTTCTATACTCCCATACAAAAGATTTGTGATAATACTTAAAAGTCAAATATATAAAAATGGATTTTCAATTATGTTAGTAACGCTAAAACTCGCAAACGGCTGAACGGGTTGGGCTAATTTTAGTCTTAAAATATTCGTAGAAGTCCAGGGAAGGTTTTAAAGTGACACGAAGTTCACCGGGACAGCTAGTAATAATATAATAAATACTTAACTACAATTAAATGAAGATTTTGACATAATTCCCGTGGGCCGTACATTATCTTTATCAGTCAAACTCTCAGTCAAACTCTACATGTCCGTCAAGAAAGTTAAGAAATTAAAAAGTGGCAACATCGTAGTATCATCCCTTTTTTCTTACATCGATTTGAAAGGCATGACACTACGATGTTGCCACTTTTTAATTTCTTCACTTTCTTTACAGACTATAAATTGAAGTTTAATTATAACAAGCTATTTGACCGAGCTTTGCTCGGTATTCGGTAAAACATGAATAAAATGATATTTTCTGAAAATGATTCCTAGCTAGATCAATTTATCGCCCCCGAAACCCCCTATATACTAAATTTCATGAAAATCGTTGAAGCCGATTCCGAGATTCCAATTATATATATATATATATATATATATATATATATATATATATATATATATCAATTATTGTATATATATATATATATATATATATATATATATATATATATATATATATATATATATATATATATATACAATAATTGCTCGTTTAAAGATATAAGATATCTATAGACGCTTACACCACGTCAGTCTGGCCCCGTGCTAAGTACCTGGAGGACTTGTTGTGGACTTGTGGATTATTACATAATTCATAATTCATTTATAATGTCTCAGAATGCGAGAGTTCTAAGTGGTAGATGAGTTAGATCAATATAATGACTATTATAGATTATTGAAAACATCTTAAAATATGGAAGTCTAGACTCGGCTTAGCAAACTAGACACGTGCAGTACCTAGGTAATTGGATTTGTAGAGGCATGACTTGAAGATTGTGACTTAGCGGTACATCGCGCATCACTATTCACTATGCATAGCTGTTTACTAACCCATTTCTATACCCAATCAACCATAGCCATAGGCAAACTTGGTCAAATTATGAACAATATATTTTAATGTCATTGTTTTGTTTTAAAAAAATAACTTTTTTTTATTTGAGGGGACGTTTTCCGATCCTGAGCAAAATATTGGACGTGAGCTCTACAAAACAGCTGGTATTGAGTGTTGCGTCCTTGATTGGCTCGCGCACGGAAGATCCTACTAATATTATAAAGGCGAAAGTTTGTTTGGATGTATGGATGTGTGGATGTATGAATGTTTGTTACTCTTTCACGCAAAAACTACTGAACGGATTTTAATGAAACTTTACAATAATATAGCTTATACATCAGAATAACACATAGGCTACAATTTTAACCGACTTTCAAAATTGGGGAGGTGTTATGTTCGTTTTCTTATATTCGACGATTACTCCGCCGTTTTTTAACCGATTTTCAAAATTTTTCTTTTGGTATATAGGGTACTAGCTGTGCCCCGCGGTGTTATCCGCGGTTTAAGTGATATATCATAAAAGACTATGAAAAGTATCAATAATAGGATCAAAACGGGACGACACATGGTTCTATAACGGTTTATGGTAGTGACGATGATTAAGATGAAGATAATTTGCATAGTAGCATATGCTTTCCGCTCTTAAAACAACGTCGAATCTTCCAAACTTGTATCTATAAAGAATCAGGAGTTCTCTCAGCACCTTCCGAACCATGGTATACCTTGTTGCAAAATCTTACTAGTTGGTAGTTTATGCTTAGAATACTGCTTAGTGCTTACGAAACCGAAATCACCACATATTTCCATATACATTTAGAGGAGTTCCCTCGATTACTTATGGATATCTTCATCAGGTCACAACTTTTTATGAATATGGTATCAAATTGGAATAATATCCTATACACTAAAAGAAAAATTTTGAAAATCGGTTCACAAACGGCAGAGTAATCGTTGAAGAAAAAAAAACGAACATAATACCTCCTCCATTTCGAAAGTCGGTTAAAATTGTTGCCTATGTGTTATTCTGATGTATAAGCTATATTACTGCAAAGTTTCATTAAAATCCGTTCAGTAGTTTTTACGTGAAAGAGTAACAAACATCCATACATCCACACATCCATACATCCAAACAAACTTTCGCCTTTATAATATTAGTAGGATCATCCCAATTTAGTATTATATTCACAAAAGTGATGATCTGATGAAGGATCCATAAGTAATCGTGGGAGCTCCTCAAAATTTATAGGGAAACATGTGGTGACTTCGGTTTCGTGAGAAGTATTCTAAGCACATGGTACCAACAAGTAAGATTTTGCACCGAGGTATACCTGGTATACCGTGGTTCGGAAGGTGCTGAGAGAACCCCTGATGCTTTATAGATACAAGTTTGGGAGTTTCGGCGTTGTCTTAAGAACGCAAAGCATATTATGCTACTATGAAAATTACATTTATCATCATCATCATTATCACTACCATATTATACCATTTCATAGTCTTTTAGATCGAGACTCGAGTTTGTCAAGCGATAATTAAAAAATCTATACCTACCTAATATTATAAACCTGAAGAGTATGTTTGCTTGAACGCGTCAATCTCAGGAACTACAGGTCCGATTTAAAAACTTATCTCAGTGTTAGATAGATCATTTATCGAGTAAGACTATAGGCTAAGACTAATACGACCGAAGAAACTCAGGAAAATGTGGGAAAAACGCGGGAAATATTAGAAATTACGAAAAAGCTGCCAAGTGCGAGTTAGACTCGCCTATGAAGGATTCCGCAGCAGTTATAA
Organism: Aricia agestis; assembly: GCF_905147365.1. Lineage (NCBI taxonomy): Eukaryota > Metazoa > Arthropoda > Insecta > Lepidoptera > Lycaenidae > Aricia > Aricia agestis. The sequence continues at coordinate 321,251 of NC_056418.1, forward strand.
GGTTTATTTTAATGAAATTAAAAGGTTTTTGATTTATTTTCATATTTCACTTGATTTAATGAAAATTAATTTAAGGTTTACCATTTATGACGTATAAAAAAAAACTACTTGCTAGATCTCGTTCAAACCAATTTTCGTTGGTAGTTTTTATAGTAATAGATACGTACTCGTATAGGTTAGATGAAAAAAAAATTTTTTTGTTTCAGTTGTACCTATGACCCCTAAAATTTTTAATAATTTTTCCATTTTTGTATCAAAATCTTAATGCGGTTTACAGACTACATCTACTTATCAATTTTCAATAGTATAGCTTTTATAGTTTCGGAGGAAAGTGGCTGTGACATACGGACGGACAGACGGACAGACAGACAGACAGACAGACAGACAGACAGACAGACAGACAGACAGACATACAGACCGACAGTAAGACATGACGAATCTATAAGGGTTCCGTTTTTTGCCATTTGGCTACGGAACCCTAAAAATGAGTCGCTGAATGTGTTGCTAAGCGCAAAACTCGAGAACGGTTGGACCGATTTCGCTAATTCTTTTTTTTTAATATTCCTTGAAGTACGAGGATGGTTCTTACGGAGAGAAAAATTCTAAAAAAAATTAAAATTTCCTGAAAAAGTCTAAAAACAACACTTTTTATATATAAAAATGGATTTTCAATTGTGTTAGTAACGCTAAAACTCGAAAACGGCTGAACGGATTGGGCTAATTTTAGTCTTAAAATATTCGTAGATGTCCAGGGAAGGTTTTAAAGTGACACGAAGTTCACCGGGACAGCTAGTTTTTAATAAAATTATTTCAAATTGTTTAAATATGTAAGGGGGAATATTAGGCAACGGTCGGAGCAGAGGGCGCTACTAGCACAGTAAATAACATAAAGCACAGTAAATAATATACCTAGCGCAATAGAGAAACAAAGGCCTGAGCAAGAGAGATGTCACTATCAGTAACACTGCGTGGTAAAAAGAGACGTGTGATACATGACAGCAGCACTCTTTTTAGGGTTCCGTACCTCAAAAGGAAAAAACGGAACCCTTATAGGATCACTTTGTTGTCCGTCTGTCCGTCCGTCCGTCTGTCAAGACCCTTTTTCTCAGGAACGCGTGGAGGTATGAAGCTGAAATTTATATCAATTACTCAGGTCTACTGTCCCTTGAAGCTGTGAAAAAATCAAACTTCTAAGCCAACGCAATCAAAAGATACAGCCGTTTATGCCGCAAATTTTCGACACTTGCAAGGGAATCAAAACCTACAGGGTGCTTCCCGTGAACTCAGAATCTTGAAATTTGGTACGAAGCAACGTCTTATAGCATAGATAAAGGAAAAATTACGAAAACCATAAATTTTTAGTTACATCACATAATATATATTTTTTTAATAATTTTAAACTTACTACCCATTTCCTCATAAACGCGTAGAGGTATTAAATTGAAATTCATACCAAATACTCAGGTCTATAATACCTTTAAGCTGTCGGAACCCTCGGTGCGCGAGTCCGACTCGCACTTGGCCGGTTTTTTTGATGTCCAGTCGGCACGTGTCGCACGTTGGCAATAATATAATCTCATAGAATTCATGTTCAATCATGCTTGTGTAAGTGTATACGTACACATATTTTTCACACAGATGAAAACCAATTTTGGTTTCCTTTGACAGCTTATTAACTTTATTGGTAAATAATATTATAGTGTTGCACTAGTTTTTATTATTCGTAGGTTGCACACGTCATATCAGAATATCGACAGAAACGTTGTCAAACGTCGAGCAAAACTTTTCATTTACGAGTATTGTCGGTCGGTGCTGAAAATTAAAAATGAAAATGATTTTTGTCCATTTTTTTTAATTTTTTAAACTTCAGCCACTTCGTTGATTTTTTTAATATAATGATTTTGAATTTAGAATAACAGTCGGCATTTTTGTTTCAGTGAAACCTATACGAGTGAACGAGTCTCGAGCGCAGAAAGCGGCAGGCGCAAACGAGAGAGCGGTACCGCCTACCGGGTACGTCTAATAAGTCATTATATAATATTATATAAAAATGGATTTTCAATTGTGTTAGTAACGCTAAAGCTCGAATACGGCTGAACGGATTAATTTTAGTCTTAAAATATTCTTAGAAGTCCAGGGAAGGTTTTAAAGTGACACGTAGTTCACCGGGACAGCTAGTTACAATATACGGTACATATAATAATATTATTGGCTATTACTTAGTAGTAATATACTTACTATCACTAATGATATTATTAGGAAGATAATACTAGTTAAGTATATTATATGTAATAAATAAGTACATAATTATTTACTTATAAATAAACTAAATTCATGACACAAAACACGTAGCTAGATGGTAGCTAGTACCTTAGTTGTTTTTTGGCAACGTGTAGAGGTGTAGCAATAATCCCAGAATTAAGTACTAAGTTTTGTGTTTAAATTCCTATTTCCTTATTAATTATTATTATTCAAACTTAACAAAATATATAATATTAATTATATAGTTATAAATAACTATACCTACCTACTTCATACATTATTATATATTTTATTTCATTTTTTAATTTTTTGTGCAGCAGCTGGTTCCTAAAGTTCATTGTACTTACTTTTTTTGTTCAACATTCGGTTTAAAATAATTTGTTCATAGTCCAAGAGGCAAAGAACTAAAATATGTCTTTAAAGTTAACTTTAAAAATAAATAGAATTGTCTTGAATTGTCACATATTATGAATACTATAAATTCGTCAGTTTTCATCATACACAATTTATTAAATCGTACCAACTGTTGCCATCCTAAAGATGAATCTATAAGCTTATCCGCTTAGCTGTTTAACTGAGTAGCTAATTTAACTAAATGTCTGCAACCTTCCAATACTATACTATTACATCTTTATGTGCCAAAACAATTCATGATAAGTACTATTTGCTACACTCACTTCGTAACGTGGTAACTGTATGACTGGTGCAGATAATGCAAAATGCTAATTATGCAAACTATCAAGATACAAATGCAAAATACTTTTAGCATGAGGCATCGGATGGTAGTATTTTCAATGCCAAGCATATTATTAGTGACTGAATTTTAGTATTTGGGTTAATAAAATGTAAAAACGTTTAACTGACTATACACAGTCCTGGGTCAGTGACAATTTCTAACCATTTGACTGATTTTGATAAAATATATGTTGCCGTCTTCCGCCTCCGTCGATGAGAAAAATTAAAAATAGTATACGCACCATGGGCAGTAAATAAGAAAGCCTCAGATCACAATATGTGTGTTGAGTGTTGATTACATGTGATCTGAGACATTTCTTATTTTCCTGCCCAAGGTGCGTAATGTACTATTTTTTGCGAAAACACGGTTCCTGCGATTTTGTTGTGCTTAAAGTCCCGGACAGTATCTGGTGAATAGTGATACACAAAACCTACATTTTAATGAAACAAAAAATAATTGGCGTATTTTTGTTACAGATAGGGAGGAAAACGAAACGATTCGAGAAAGGCTCATCAGCCGGGCCCTCGAAATAGCCCGCTCCGCCGCCGCCTGCCCTCGCGGCCGTCAAACGACCTCGACCCCCCCAGTCCCCGGCCACGACTGGGGTTACGGATATATGCATATATCGGGATCTCCGAAGTGACGTCACAGTGATATATTCGTCGTTAAGTTTAAGCACGCGCTTTGTAAATATATTAACCAAATCTCACTTCTCCTAGTCATTTTATCTAGTGTATTTATTGGGCCCGAAGCCCGACGCCGAAGCGGAGCGTCGTAGTGTAGTTAGCCAAAGAACCGTCCGAGATGCAGACCCAGATGGTGCGGGGGGACCTGCAGAGGAGCTACCGGGTGCAGGACTTCGCCGCGCCCGGGGTCATCATGAGGGAGCGCAGCTTCGTGCGCCCGCAGTCGCATCACAACATGCATCATAACCAGGTAACTAGATAAAAATTTGTAGTAGCTTGGGTAAGACGTGGGTGTAGAATGTATATTCTTCACACTATTTACCCTTGCCCTGGCGAAGGTACGATTTGTTAAAGAAAACTGGTCAACACTGTTTTTGTCACACGAACTTTGTGATGATTTTTGTTCATGTTGGAGTATCCTTATTAACAATTTGTAGTAATTTTGTTTCTTTTAGCCTCAGTTTTATTCATTTTTTGTTGGCCAGTGAAATTAGAACAATTATTAAGTATAATAGTGTTATAATATTGTAATAAAACAATCTTGAACGTCACTAGTCCGATAACTGATTTAGGTTTACCCAAATCAGATTTCAGGATTGAATAACTTAAAGACCTAAAGCTTGCATAATTCTGTATAGAATTTTTCTAAGTGTGTCGGTATATACATAATATCGTATATCATAATAATGTCGCAGTCATCTGGTTGAATCTGCGGTAAGCGATTTAGCCAGGTGACTGCGCGCGAAAAATATCAACACAGTGCTATCAGCTGTGCGAACTGTTTGACGCCATATTGGTTTAGTGACTACTCGCGTCAGCGTTGACAGACGTCCCGATTTTGGCGGGACGTCCCGATTTTTTCATCAAAATTAAATGTCCCGCGCGGGACAGGCTCAGTCCCGCTTTTCGGGGAAAGCCCGAACGTACGTGCAGCGAGCTGAGAAAGAAAGGTGCGTAATGAAGATAAAAGTGTGGGAGGTAGAGGGGTGGATTTTCTTTGGCTACTTTAGCTATCTATTGTCACGTAACCGTAATTTTATCGCAAATAAAAAGATGAAAACTTCAAAAAACCTTTATACCTTTTTTTACTTTGTCCCGCTTTTCACTGAAGAATCCCGCTTTTTCACTCTAAAAGTTCCAAAGTCCCGACTTGGCACAAAAAAAAATCTGGCAACGCTGACTCGCGTCGCAGTGGGATCAAAAAGAAATACATTCATGTCCGCTCTCTTCAAAGGGCTATGTTCTTATGTTACAAATCGCTAACTAGTTGGACGTTGAATGACGATTGTTCAATCAACGTTCGGCTGAGTCATTCAATAAATGTGCTAGTCATTCAATAGTATCGCAAATTGAACCAGATGACTGAGACATTAGACATAATATATATACCACCACGCTCGGACGGAAGATATTCCTTTGGAGTCGCCATTCATATATCCCACAATACTATTACAACTCATCTTTAACAGAATATTAGAAACTAGCTGTTGCCCGCAACTTCGTCCGCGTGAATGTATGTTATTAAAATCGAGATTTAGAAAATTGAACACCCGTCTCTACGACTATTTTATTTGGATCTAATAATATTACACACGAAATTTTTAATTTACATCAAAGACCCAGGAAACTTGAACTTCAAATACTTATCGTTTTGAAAAATTCTTTCTTCGAAGACCGCTTGGCGTGGAAAGGGGATGAGGGCCACAGGACAGGGGAAAGGAACATGTGACGGAGGTAGACGATAGACTTCAGAAGACGGGATTTAATGTAGGCATCTATCCCTCTTTAACCTACCTCTTATTCTCAGATTCATAACCTAAACCAGAACAAAATAACGCTTGAAGTTGTTTAATGACTTACTCACAATGTAATATCTTTATGGGCGTTGGCCCACCGGCCACCACACATTCCCGCCACTGTATCTCCTATGTCATCAGTATCGACAGCGGTATCCAACTACGAAAGCCCTTTGATTTGATCTCAGGGAGCCCGAGGGACAGGCTCAAGAATAAACACGCCAAACAGCGGCGGCGGCAGCGCCTTATTTACCCAAATGGTTAACTTCTTTATGGGCGTTGGCCCACCGGCCACAACACATTCCCACCACTGTATCTCCTGTGTCACCAGGATCGACAGCGGTATCCAACCACGAAAACCCTTTGAAAAACATTGATATGATCTCAGGGAGCCCGGGGGGCATGCTCAAACTGGCCGCCGCTGTCAAGTCACCGTTTTTAGGGTTCCGTACCCAAAGGGTAAAAACAGGACCCTATTACTAAGACTTCGTTGTCTGCCCGTCTGTCTGTCTCCTGGCTGTATCTCAAGAACCATAATAGCTAGAGTTCTGATTTTTTTACAGATTGTGTATATCTGTTACCGCTATAACAACAAATACTGAAAACAAAATAAAATCAATATTTAAGGGGGCTCCCATACAACAAACATGATTTTTTTGGCCTTTTCGAGCACGATATCAATAATGACAACAGGCAGGCAGTTGAAATTTTCACAGAATCCTTAATTATATGTGTTCTTTAGTAATTAATAATACAATCAGAATATAATTAAAATTTAATTTCCCATACAAAAACACAACTTTTGGCCGATTTTTTCTCTATAACGGTACGGAACCCTTCGTGCGCGAGTCCGACTCGCACTTGACCGATTTTATTGTAAACATGGTATTGGATTCGGGCAATCTATACAACAAAAAAAGAATTTTGAAAATCTGACCACAAACAGCAAAGTAAACATTAACTCCTCCTTTTTTGAAAGTCGGTTAAAAAAAAGTATCTTAGATGTTGAACAGGGGTGTAAGGTATCATCATGCCAAATTTCATTGAAATCGGTCCAGCGGATTCAGAGATTAGCCTGTACAAACAGACAAACAGACAGAGAAACAAAAATTTCAAAAACAGTTAAAATGTGTTCTACTACTCTTCTTACATGCCCCTGAATCGGTTTTTTCAAGTTTATTTTCAATGTACAAAAATTTTACCTCTACGATTTTATTATAAGTATATAGATTATTACATACACCAAACTCTACAATACAATTTTTATACTAATAATGTAAATTTATAATCATTGTTTACATTCAACGTTGAATCGCTCGCTATGCGTTGAATTTGGCAGCATATTGCTCTACTGCCAACTCGCACTTGGACTTATTCCAGAAATATTTATTGATTAATATTCCATAAAATGTATTCTTAGATTAACAAGTAAGTCATGTTGCATTGTTTATGATTGGTCCTGCTAGGTATGAATTTGATTGGTATATTATATCGTACTGTTTTCAATCCGAAAATAGAGTCTGAACTCGAAAGTATGTAACCACGTGATAAGAATAATTAAACGACGAAAAGGTAATCCTTATAATATATTCGAACTATCAGAGTAAATCTCCTGGGACCAATTTGTTTAAGTTATTAAAATATTTAAACTATACTCTACATTATAAAATATAATAAATTATAAATAATACTTAATAAAAATAATATGAATATGTCAACTAGCGTAGGCGACGACAATCTAAATTGTGAGCCCACACACAATTATTAACTAGTTGGCCTTACTTCTTACGAAACGACCATTATTGTGCATTCTAAGACGGATCACAAATAAGTTTTAATTACTTGGCTGGATTAAAAAGCATATTCTGTTACAATGCAAATAAAGTTATCGCGTTTAAAAATAAAATAATTTAATTACTATTAGCAGTTGAGTTGACTATGATCAAAGGAAAAAAAAACAATCGTACAATTAAGTACTTAATAGTAATTTTTTGGTGCGATGCGAGCTCTTTGACTATAACCTAATGCAAAAATGTTTGTGAATGTCAATAGGATATATTACTGCAAATGCAATGTTTTCACGATAGAGGCAGCACAGTACAGACAGTAAAGAAAAAGTTATGTTCGACGTATGTCAACGTTTCTGTCAACATTCTGATATGACGTGTGCAACATATCGGATTTTGGTCGGATTATTTACTGTTTGTGTGAGTGGCGCCCCCTGCTCCAACCATTTCGTAATATTCCCTACTAATAATTCACTTGTTATTATATCTAAGTATGAGCATATACTGACATTATAATTGTGATGAAATTATACTTGTGCGTATTGTAAATGGTATTTTTTATGTTACAGTTTCCAAACAATGGGAAACGTAGGAGTATGATACTGACCAACGCCAAGGGAAAACCGACGCTGGAAATATACAGACCGCCAGGTGAGACAAATAAAAATATTTAAATAAGAATTATCGCTAGAAAAGTGTTTAGGGGGGACCTCCTTGATAAAAAAAATGGCACAAATATAATAATTATCCACTTTAAAAGTCGGCTCTACATAATAGTCACAATAATTTTTGTTATATTTTCTTGGTACTTTATAGAAACGATATTAAATATTATCGCGAAACAAATGAATTACCTACATTTGTTAGGTTATAGTTTGCCGAGTAATTAAAATTTTACATAAAACCTTTGCATCGTAATAATAAAATACTTTTGTTATTCTGCAACACAAACACAAATATGTAAATATAATATATGAATAAAGATGAATAAGTATTTTTTTGTTTTCAAATCACTGACCGGATAAAAAATAAATGAAAACTCCTTAGCACGCCCGTGAATTTGGCGCCAAATTTAAAAATAAACAAACAGTCATAATTGGAACGCGCAGACAGTGTTCTGTTTTGACGCCTCTCGTGTCAACGCGATTTTGTGTTTTCGATGAGAGAATCAGTAAATATTGTGAAAAAACGTACAAGAATAAGGAAAATACGGTTTAGAGAAGATAAGAATGTCGCATTGTGTTGTGAATCCGTCTGTAATGCCAGTAACTTCTGCGCTGGTGCAAGCGACTGTGCCTAGAGCCGTTGAGGTTGTCAAAGATGTAGTGCCTGAAAAACCTCAAGTAGAAGATAAGCAGGAATCAGGTCTGCAAGCAACTTAGAGGAGTAATGAAAAATGTAGAGCGAGTTTGGTTAGGAATAGTATCTTGTGTACTCACACACTCGAAGGAATGCTTAGCAGTTGTTCATACTCCTGAAATGT